>NW_023596297.1:29080905-29108405 GCF_011947565.3 Pollicipes pollicipes | reverse complement strand
GGCAGGTCATAATCACCGAGTCCCAGCAGATCATCATCGCCGAGTCCCTTCATCATGTCCGGAACTAGCAGGTCATCATCACCGACTCCCGGCAGGTCATCACTGCCGCGTTCCCTCGACGTCGGTGTGTGTCAGGGGTCTAGCTAAGCCCGCTCCTCTCTATCATCGCTGCGCTCAACATGTCATGCCACATCCCAGGCGAGGTCTCCGGTCTCCACGTGCGCATCGTCGAATGCGTCGGCGACGCCCAAACCGTCACAGTCAGACTGCGCGGTCGTCTCGCGGACATGCAGTCCGCCGCGCGGTCGTCTCGCGGACATGCAGTCCGTCGCGCGGTCGTCCCGTGGACATGCAGTCCGCCGCGCGGTCGTCTCGCGGACATGCAGTCCGTCGCGCGGTCGTCCCGTGGACATGCAGTCCGCCGCGCGGTCGTCTCGCGGGCATGCAGTCCACCGCGCGGTCGTCTTGCAGACATGCAGTCCGCCACGCGGTCGTCTCGCAGACATGCAGTCCGCCGCGCGGTCGTCTCGCCGACATGCAGTCCGCCGCGCGGTCGTCTCGCCGACATGCAGTCCGCCACGCGGTCGTCTCACAGGCATGCAGTCCGCCGCGCGGTCGTCTCACTGACATGCAGTCCGCCGCGCGGTCGTCTCACAGGCACGCAGTCCACCGCGCGGTCGTCTCACAGGCATGCAGTCCGCCGCGCGGTCGTCTCACAGTCATTCATCCGCCGCGCGGTCGTCTCACTGACATGCAGCCCGCGCTGGCCCGGTTCACGAGAGAAGCTCGGTGGCCGGTAGTGTACGTGAAGAACCTGGACCCGATCATGGGCTGCAACCTAAACCGCGTATCCCACACAACAGCCTGTTGAAGAGACACAATGGCATCCTGATTGGATCGATGCACGCGAACAGCCTATTGCCGGCAGGAGCATATCGCCGCGAGGATCGCTTCCCGTGGCAGTGAATGCACTGGCTCTGGGGCACATGCGGCATTGTTCAGTCTGCAGTAATAACGCTAACTATACAACGTCGAAGCAGATTCGAGAGGTGCTGACCTGGCGACACGCGTCGTCCAGGGACGGAAAAAGTTTCAGCACATTTTCGATGTGATGCGCGACCTCGGGTGGCTGTCACATCAGACAGCTTGCCGAGTTCGGCACCCTGGACATGACGCACGAAGTGCTAACAACCGACGAACCGGAGTCTATTGGCACTCGGCTGCGTTGCAACAGAGATCTGATCAAACGAAAAACGCGACGCGCCGATCGTTTGCGTTAGCTGGAACGAGAACAGGTTTCGTCAAAAACACGGTTGCTCGCCGTGCCAGCCATGTCAACGACAGCAACTTCTCGGACACGCCATAGATGCCATGCCTTTGCCAACTTGTTGGCTCAGGGTCGCGATGAACAGGATGCTTAATTTATAACCACTCGCATGGCGTCAGCACTCGTGGCTTGCTGCTATCAGTTACTTTTTTGACGGGCTTATTCTACTCATTTTAATGCTTACTTTCCGCTACACAGAGCGCGGGTTCGCATCGAGCTGCAGCTGCCTGGAACCGCTTGCCATCGCACGTCTGTCATACCAGAACGCTGAGCGTGGTTAAGACCGACGTGCGCGATATAGTTTTAACCACTGATCACTGATCTGATCCGGCCCACAGCGTGTTGATAGGTCTATCTTAGCTCTTTGTTCGTATCAATTTATTTTATGCCTTTTGTATGTACTTTTCATCCTGCACCTGTATGACCTGAAACTGTAATAGCCAACAGGTAAATAGTTTCCAATTTACTGATGCGTTAATGAGCGTTACGAAACATTTCTGAATGATTGACGTTGAACTGTGTGATACGACGTGGGGTTGTAAAGAAAATAATTTTGTGGAACAATACCAAATCGTTTTTGGCAACGCAGTGCAACACCACGCCCATAAACCACGCTCCACACCTATACTCCTCCGAAAGTGAGGTTTGGATCCGAAGCAAGCTATCGATTTGAATGGTGTTCAATTTCACAAGGTAATTGTACACTTAGTCCACTTTTTGCAAGAACCTAATATCCCAGGCTATGTCTGGGTCTGGACTGTGGCATTTCGGAAGGCTGTACGACAACGCTTAGCTGCTGGTGTTACACGTACCTGTACGGCTAATTTGACGTGGCCAATGCCAGTTGAAGAACGCGTGTGGACCCATAATTGTCACGATGCAGGGATTTTGGGTGTCTACAGCATCTCCAGGCTCAAGGAAATTCGTCGAATTTTAATATCCTTGTTCGCCCTAACATTACTCCTTCATTACGAATGTTCACAAAAAATTTGCTCGGAACAATTTTTTGTGCCTACTAGCTCCGACATTGCTGTTTGTTTAGACGGACTGTATCAACTTGGTAGTGTTTGTTTCCAGGCATTATGGTTGACCTCACTTCTGTTTTTTTTTAGATAAATATGAGTGTCATACGGGATGCAGCTGTTTTCTGGCATAAAGCTATTCGATATGATACGGTAATGACATTTATTATGATATAACCCTTTGAAATTTCCGGCCTCGGAGTCATATTCTCCCACCAAAAAAGACTGAAAACACTCACCGTTTTCCATCAGCACGCTGCGTTGCACCCTGCCCAGTCGCTGATATCAGTCTCGTTCCCGAAGTGCGCTACAGTGCGTACAGAGCTGCTCGCCATGCCGTGATGTGGTGTCGCACTGGGAACTAACCTTCGGCGACGGAGAGAGAGGTTTCAGTGATTGCCCTGATGCTTGCTTCCAGGTGCCAGCCTTAGCCCCCGCGCAAAGCAGCACCAGGGCCAAGTAAACTTGCACCTCAGGACCTGCGCTGTCACCGGCTGGTTACCGCTCATTGACCTGTGTTAGTACTTCTGCGTTGGCAGCGCTAGTCCAGCTGGTAACATGGGTGTTGGCCACGATTTGGTGGGAGTGGCTTCAGTCCTGCTCGTTTACCGCGAGCGCCTTCAGTCCTGCTCGTTTACCGCATCGGACTTCCACGAGCAGCGCTGGAGACAGCGATGGGCCTCTGCCCCGAAGCACCGGTAGTATGATCAGGAACCGTCTACATCCGACGAAGGACGGCGTTATCTCGACGTGAAACGTGGTCGACGATGCCAACCAGCTGTGGCCGCGACCACATGTGACCGGCTCATGGCTGCTTCTGATCGCCGACTCGATGCCTCCCGTCCGCTAGCCACGACTGTCCGGCTGACCGGCGGACAGCAGCGACGGGAGCTGTGACCCGGCTGCGACCCAGACTGTGACACCGAGAGGGCGGCGACGGTGGCGGCGACGCGTACAGCCTCGAGGAAATGATCCACCGCCTGAGTCAGATCTTCCAAGGACGTTGGCTCTGGCAGCAGGGCTAAAGCTGCTCGGGCCGTCTGGGGAAGCCGCTGTAGAGGCAGTGTTCCCAAAAGCCCGCTGTCTGACGAGGCATCACCGGCGACCAGCAGCCCACGCATGCGACGTGGGAAGCTCGGATGAGGGCTGGCCTCCGAGGTGCTGATGGTGCAGGAGCACTCTGGTGAGAGGGGCACACTGGGTAACAATGAGGCGTTCATTTGAATAGAGCCCATTCATCTTTCCCAGCTTGTTGTTAAATGTAGAACATCCATTTTAGATTGACAGCTATGTGTATAAACGTAAAAAGCCACTCCTCCGGCTCAGCATCTACCTCGGCATCCGGCTCGGCATCAGGCTCAGCATCTGGCTCAGCACCAGGCTCAGCTCTCCTGCTCAAGACCTAGCTCAGCATCCGGCTCGGCTCTCTGGCGCAGCATCCGTCTCAGCACCCAGCTCAGCATCGGATCAGCTCGGCTCACCCAGAACTGATCCATTTTGCATTGTGCCAGATGCTTATTCACATCAGCAGTAAGATTCACGACAGAAGGGACTGCATGTCACGCTAAGAGGCTGCTTCGTTGATATGCTTAGCCCGAAAACGCCACTAAAGCCATGCAATAGACGCAAGATGTAGCACTCAGAACGCATTTCTTTGAACAGAATTCGTCCCGCGGACGAAAAGTGAACACATAGCCCATCTGGTCCGCTTTCGTTCTGGGAGCTTTTCGTGGGGTGGTTTGGGGTTTATTCCACCATGGGGATAATTTTTTTGCCTAGCGTAGGTATTGTGAGCCTACGCAGCAGCGAGAGAAGCCATGATCTCTCACTTCTCGTCATACATAAATCCAACAATGATGCATGAAAAGGATTTGCTTAAACAAGATGTTTAGCCATACCGTTTTTCGAGACGGTTCTTCCATACTATTGACGTCCAAGCATGAATCTCAAACGTGCTCACCTAACACAGTGACAAGTTAATTTCATACTCATCTTCGTCGCATTAATGGCTTGCTTTTAGGAGGAAGGCACGCTACATTTAAAGGAATGAGAAACAACTGGTGGATTTCAAAATAATGTCCGTGTGGCCAGCGCAACTTACCGAAGAAAAGGGACGATGCCAGCGCCACTTTGTGCATGCATCGCAAACTCCGAATATAGGTGGCGGCACAATCGAAGGAAACCATCCGCAATTACTTGGCTCGTTCTTCCGAGGGTCATTTAAGCTCGGAAAACGGATTGCACCCAACACTGGGATAAGCTGACCCTTGATAAATGCTGTCACAAAAGCAAATGATCTGTTGCAAAACTAGCTATTGCTTTACCACGATGACGTTTTGCGGAACATAACAGCTTATTAACAGCAGATAACAGCATAGTCGCATAACAGCGTAACAGTACGCTTATTGAAAAGCTAATCTACACGACGTTTTGTCATGAAAGGATGGCTCATGCGCCAAAGAGACAGCACTCCCGAATTTATTTTTAAAAATCATAAAGACAGGCAGCGTCTTCACACACGTTTCTGTTGCAAACGAACAGCACGAGAACTGTGGGCATGTAGCTTTCAGCAATTATACGAGTAAGCAGCGCATGATGATAAAGATACGCAGATGTAATCAATGTCACACGGTGATGCACATTTCAAATATTACATCACATATTATGAAATGATTGAGCGCATCAGTGCATGTCACATATACGTATACAGGTGAGGTGCGAAGCTAAATGGAGTTTAGCAGCATCTGCTAGGTGAGGTCAAAGACCTCGACACTAAACGACAAACGCGGCGACGGGATTTCACTTTGCATGTTGATGTACGCACCTGTCTAAGCTTTTAACCATGCTTTTCAAGGACGTAGTGCTGGATAACATCAACAATGAAAGCAGTCTTAAAGTAATGCCGACACGTCTGTAAAACGTGCAATGCCGTCACCAAAACAAACGTGATAAGTAAACGCTGTGTGTCGGTGCATCATATGCACAGTCCTCCCGGTTTTGTAGATGAGAGTAAACAACAAAATAAGAAAATGTTCTTTTGACTCTTAATTGCAAATGCCAACGTTAAAATATGACCGCACGAAACAGTGGTTTGAAAAGAGAAAACATACAACGGGTGCGGGCACGTAACTAACTCATGGCCGTCTCTCGTTTGAATCAAAATAAAATACCACTTTAAGATCGCCAGTTGACGTCATCTGATCTGAACTGAAACCAGATGGCAAGGTTTCAAATTTGTATATCATTTTGCTTAAATACTTGACTCCCTCTGCAAGCTCGTCGTGCCACAAAAAAACAACCCAGGACCGAGCACCGTTTGCCAAGAAATACGAAATGGCGAGGGAACGTCACCATCAAGTTAACAAAAGGTACAACCGGAAGCGTTTCGCTTCTGCTTCGTGTCTTATCAAAAGCTAGAATTAGAGATCAACTCAGTGACTTGCGTCAGTGACTTGCGATGCACTTTGGATTAACAATGTAGCTTAAAGATGAGAACGGCACCGTCAGATCGCAAAGTAAATATGGCCGATAATGCTTTTTGATATAACGCATAATGTCAACATTAGGTGCTAAAAAAACTAAAATCAACAAAGGCTTACAAAGCATGGTACCCTTTTTTGAACGGCCCGTTACTTGCAGGTGAGTGGAGCACAGTATCCGGTCTGAAACCGATGCAGCCAACAAAACGCGCTTCTAGCGGACGCGTGCTCGATTCCTCTTTGGCAGAATCGATTCCGACTCCTAGGCAGAGCGCATGAAGTCATCCCGACTCCGAATTTGAGCAGCGCAGCACAACTGTGAGTTGACTTCAATTCCGTCTGAAGGAAAACTGTTCAGCTGTGGAATCCATCCCAATGAGCCTTTTCCAACGGAAGGGTTACGTAAAGGCATCTGCAGTGCACCTGGCCCGGCCGCGCTGCTGCCCAATAACTGTTGCTTGCCATATTGAAGAGACACTAATCTTATAATCCGGAACTTTCTGAACAGTTCATTGACATTGACCGATCTTGGGCGAAAACTCGTGGACATAGAAACTGAAATATTCAACTGCCTTGTAAATCAATGACCCTTTTCGCACTTGCAAGGAGCAAATCGAAATCGCCGAACGCGGTGTCTTCCGAAAGTATTTTTAAAAAAAATTAAGTACGGGGCATTTCTTTCGATAGAACGAAAACTAAATATGAACAAATGTTATTTGGTGCACATGCGCGCATATAGATTTATGTATACATGGATATATAGAATAATACTGAATATATTCAATTTCGGAATAACCTCAGTGATGGTTTTGTGCCTTCGAGCCTGATTTCAGCTCTCGAAACAAATAATAAATTATTGAAATAAAAAGTAATAGCCTCAATTTTCGTAGAAATACCAGGAAAACGGAAATATAGATGCATTAATGTTTTGGAAACATGCCTTAAGCTACTTAACAACTTACATGGTTAATGCCACCCCGACTGCAACAACAATTCGATTGATTTTGATTTTTCCCGGCACCACCTGGACAAAGCAAGAATCTAGTTTCTAGTATGCATGTGACCACCAAAATCAAATGGTCAACTCAGCTAAGTGACTTGTAGTCACTTCAAAATTTCACTTGCATATAAGAAAATAGTATTGTGACGAAGTGCATCAAGGCAGCAAGGACACGGAATAGCTATTCTTAAATGTGCCACTGCCAAAAACGAAACATGATTGGGGCGACATGTAGGTAAAACCCATCAAGTTCTGCACATTAAATAAACTGCATCTAAATATGTCGGCATATGGCAGGAGTGTGCGTGGACCGGGTACAGCAAGTTCCATGAGGCCAAATCCCAAGTTATCATGCGACCATGCCAAAAAGGTCAAAGTGATTCTCCCACGCCCCAACCGCCAGCGCAAGTACCGGTCCTACCCTGGGGTCAGCTAACGCCGCAAGGCCTTCAGTCGGCTGAAAGTGCGTTGCCCGAATGACCTCACTCAGTTAGTCTCGCCCCTCACACTCACACTCCTCCTACCAGACGCATATGCTCGTACTCGTGCGTCCGGACCTCAGGCGCCCTCGTCTCCTCCCCGTTCGTCTTCGTGACCCCACTGCCACCGCACTCATACGCTCGCGACCCCTCGCTCCCCGCTCCCTCGGGGCGAGCTTGCGCTGCTGCGCCGACGAGCTGCGGGTCAGGCCGAGCGTGCTGAGCGGGCGGGGTCACCAGGCCTGCTTGGGTCACCGCGGCTCGCCGCCCGCTCCGCCGCCGTCCACGTTCACTAGGCGGAACGTCTCCAGAAACTCGTTGAAGTCGATGAAGCCGTCTTTGTTGATGTCCATGCTCTTGGCCATGTTGACCATCTCGTCGTAGGGGATCGGCTGGTGCAGGTAGTTCTGGAGCAGCGAGCAAGCGTCGGCGAACTCGTCCAGAGACAGGAACCCTGCCAGAGAGAAGACAGGCGCTGAGGTGGACCCGACTCAGGCTGGCCGATGCTGAGTAGGGCCGATGCTGAGTCAGTCTGACTCTAGTGACTCAGGCTACTCCAGAGGACGGCTGTTGTCACAGAAAACTAGATTACTGAGACACGCCGAGAAGGGCCAGAAAATGAATTCAGCGTAGTCTGTGTCATTGCCATGCATTTCCTGGTCCTGGAGTTATCGGGGAAGGATCGATGGAGATGCAACTGCACCTAGACGTCCTAATTTGCATATCATAGTTCACCTCCACTAATAATTTGCCACCACAGCATGATTTGGTCAAGGAATCTACAACACTGCTTTACAAGGAATCTACAACACTACTTTATGTTTTCTCATGACTCACATGGCTGCTCTAGACGACGCCGAAATTTACGACTTTGTCCCACTGACCAAGTTTGACCGAGCGAATGTCACTGAAACTCAAGCTAGCCGCCACAAATCCGATGCAGGTTTACGCGAGCACCCCGATGCTGCTTTTCGCTTAATGCAAGCGCATGTCGCGCTTTCGACAGCCCCTGAGGCGTTCAGCAAAGGTGACAAAAACGCCCATCCGGTGAGGTCCCAAATTTAAGTCAATAACTCACTTTCTTCTGGTAGCGTAGCCACGAGAGAGGGAGAGGGGGGGCCTAGGTTCATGTCCCCTCCTCTGGAGTGGGTTGGGCCGTTTAGGACTGAAGGCCACAAGCTTCTTTTTGGAATTTTAAGACGCCCTATGTCTTGTAAAACACAACAAAGCATAAATTGAAAAGGATCCAAAGCCTACACAGCTCCCCTAAATGCAGTAACAGGACCCCTGTGACGAGGAAGACGCTCCTGCGCTGGAAAGATCCATCTGACCCAATTTGACCTCTCCTGAGTCAAACCCGGCCCACATCACCAGTTTCTTGCCATTCAGAATATCAGATGTTATTCAGGACGCCCGTGGCTCATTCAGGTCCGTAACAGCACATTCCCATCCACCGACGCAGTGCTTCTCAAAGCTCACGTCCGTTGCATAGAAGCAGCTTTCAGGACGGTTCAACACGTCTAACATAACTACACGGCTGTGTGGGCGTGCCTCTGTTATGCGGCTGAGGGTTTCTGACAGGTGATTGCCTATTCATAGAGTTGTGGGGTGCTAGTTGTAAACGCGCGGACCAGCCAACGAGCGCTTTTGCTGATGCATTATGTCCGCAAAGTTAGACAGAAATGGAGGTGGACGCCTTAAGCTCACGTTCTGCCAAAAGCACACAGTTCAGGCGAATGTTCTTGGGACACTAATACTTAACAAGAAGGGTAACGAACTCCCTTCTAGTCCCATTCATAAGGCTTGAACTGAGGTAGCGCTAATTTATGAAAGGGCGTCATTGTCTACAGCGATGCGTTGGCTGGCGCGGTTGAAAGCATCACAGGAAGCTGGAATGAACACGGCGCATTCGGTAACACAGCACCTGAGGCTGACTTCGAGGAACAGCCAAGGCTCGTCCAGCTAGGGCAGGAATTAGCCAGATCCGTCACGATCTCACGTGGCTATGCAACAGGAGTATATCTTCTACTTCAGCAGACCTGCGAATTTCAATGGATTGCTGCATAGAATACGCTGCGAAAATCCGAACGGAGAAAAAATGTTTCACAGCGCTTCTCGTCTGTACCTAACGGTTCGCGCAGGCGCGTTCGCGACGCAGTCTCACCAGAGTGGTCTTTGTCGAGAATCCGGAATATAGTCTCCAGCCGCTCTCGGTTTCTGTACAGGGACTCCACCACGCTGGGGCTGTCCTGCGGGCGGGGCCGGCGAACAGTCAGGAAGCGAGTTTGCGGACCCAGCCCAGGCCCGCCAGTTGGTGGCTATGCCACCGACAACCGAGGCGTTGGGGGCTCCGCCGGCGGCGTGCGGCGGCTCGCGGGATCCAAGATCCAATGCCGTGCCATGTAAAAGCGCTCCGCCATCCTGCCGCAGCGACGCACTTGAGTGTATGTAGTGAGGTCAAGGTCAAAGCCGCGAGGTGTGTCGCAGCATCATTGACCGGAGCAGCGCGGCGGCGGCGACCCCGTACCGCTGCGGGTCATGGCGGGGCACGACACACCGGGAGACGTCGAGACGGTAACACAGAGCGACGGCTCAGACTCATCAGGCCATCACTCCGTTCCAGTAAACACTGAGAATATAACATGTGCTTCAGTACCTGCATATGCGAAAACGATTCAAATAGCCTGGAACTAACATAGAGATGACATCAAAGAGCGATTACTTAAACACATTTCACCGACGTCAGTCACTTTGCACTGCGGTTACAAATAGACTGGGGTAATATACATTACCGAAACCGCATGACTTTATCGTTGACTCCTCGGACAGCGCTTTACCTCGCTTTTCGTAGGAGAAACAGAGCCCACGAACGTGTCGGCGTAGACTATCTTCGAGGAACGCGAGTCCAGAGGCACGATTTTCTCTCGCAGCACGCGCCAGGGGATGCCGGGGCTGCAGTGGTCCTCCATGACCGCCACCCACTCGTGGACGGCTATCAAACCTGAGAAAAACGACAGAAACAATAAGTGATGGAAAGGCTTGAGACGGGACAGTAGTTCGACAGAGAGGCATCCCCAAAGCGCCGAAAAACCGATCATGCGGATCTTACAACTCGCAAATCTCTGCGGTTTATCCGCCAGCGAACTAAGTGCGAAGCAATGCATTGTAGTGCCATTTAATAATTGTCATGTAAATGGAAGTGAATGCGACGTGATATCATGTAATGAAATATGATTTGTCAATGTAATGTATTTCACGTTTGTAATTTACTGTGCGTTTACCGTATTTTGTTATTTGTCAGTCACCCGACGAAGGATTGATGCCCAAAATAAAGTGGCATTTCTTTACATATTTTGCATGACTTTCATTTTTCAGGCGCAAGTCGAGGCGTTTTGTGTATAACTACGTCACGACTCAAAGAAGAGCTGAAACTCATTAGTGACCGAATTTCGAGCCCGCACTAGGCTGCTCGGTTGCTGCCTGCAGCCTGGCTTCAGTCTGTCGCCGCTCACTCCAGTGTTTGTGGTGCGGTCACGTGATTTTTTTGTGGGGAGCTCTATCCCGAAGGCGCCTGCTTTCGTTAACAAGAGACTGACACACCGAGGCCTTCCTGCCGTCGCTTAGCTGTGTGCGGTGGTACCGAACAGAACCTCTTCGAGTAACGAGCAAACCCCGATCTCCAAGAAACGCCCTCTGAGTCCACTGAACTCCATTTGTAATTGCCTATCCACAAATTAGCTTCCTGGGTCCTGTCCTATGTGCGGCTGGGATTCCCTACATTCTAAGTGGAAACGCTCATCACTCCACTGTAAGGTTTCATCCTGAACTGGAAGCACAAGCCGGCCACGCACTGACCAACCAAGCAGGTCGATGACTGAGCCATAGTCGACCTAACCGGAACGTGCAGGCGTCAACCAGCATGGTCCAGTGACATCAACGTTCTTCACTTGTAATCCCGCCAGCCGCGGCGGTGGATTGCCAAAAAAGTGCCCCGAAGAGGCCAATAACCGTGACACGCCCGGCTGACACCGTTCGGCTGATATCAGTCCTGGAAGCTGTGAGCGAGCACCATAATCCTGACGTGGTAAAAAATCTGGACGGGTAATCGCTTTGTTGTACATGCGTTCAACTGCTTTCAGCTCCGGAAATTGCGTTAGAGCGGCATAGTCCTTGCCAATAACCGGTGGCCGGTTGAAAATAAATGGATGCATTGGACGAAGCAGACCAAATAACATTCTTTTAAATACCCAACGTTTTGCTCTGACAACTTGAAGTCATTCATGCACTGTGGAAAGCCACTTACCATGGGTTGACAGCAATGTCAAAAATGAGCAGGGCACAGGAGCCTTTATTTATTTTCTAAGCCTTTCATTACGTAATGTGGTGGCACACGACCAGCCTCATAACCAGGAGTGGCAGGAATGTGTGGCAGGATGGCAGGAAGCCATTCTTTTCCAACTCTTTCCTTATCAGACGAGCAGCAGCGTGCATGCATAAGATGGCAGCGGCTGCCCCGCTATCCCTCCCTGCTGCCCCTACCCCACCGCCGCCACCCCTGTTCCATCGGCGCACGCTGTACCGCCGCCACCGGTCACCTGAAGCACACTGTGCCGCTCTACACGCGGTACCAACTCCACTTGAAAAGGAACGTGGCCGACGGAAAGCATTTCTTGAATCCAGTGAATAGAAGTTGAGGCGCTATACACTTCTGAGTGATGTGGAGAGGTATTTTGAGAAGGAAATTTTGTTTTTAGAGTACATGAATTCTGCAAAGTTTTGCATTTGACAAGGCCATAATTTGACGCGAGAACTAACATGCGGCGCTTTCACTGTGACAGCGTTTTGGTCCTTAGCGTCACGGTCAAAGACATAGAACGAAATTCAGAAGGGATAATATTTCCGGTGTTCCAATCATGTTGAGGCTGAAAGCTGTCCTCAAGCACCAGCATTTTCAGTTTGTCTTAGGGCAAGTAAAATTAGATGCTTTGGCAGGTCCATTCCGTTCAACCAAAGGCGGCACGCACCTACAGAATCCATCGCGGCCAACGGGCCTAAAAGGTTTCACTCTATTTTAAATAGAGTTTCTTTGAAATACTCAGCAGGCAGGCAGTAAGAACACATACCAACAGATTATATAGGGGCCGACAGGAGCACCTTTGCGAATTGAATGACATTCGATGCCATGACCCAGTACAGAATACAGTCCATGACCTTCACGGTCATCTGGAATGCTATATCAGGTGCATGTGTCCTTGCTTGGCCGAAAAAGCTCCGTGTGATGCATGTGAGCATGTGGTGTAATATGTAATTGGTCCAGTTCATGGCTCGTATGGTCTTATCGGCAGTAATGCGCGTGTGCACACGCGCGTCGAAATCGCTTGCATATTCTTACAGACGAAACACCAAGAGAGACGGTGCAATGTCATGAAGCGAAGGAAGAACGGTAGATAACATTGTGCGGGCCGGTACAAAAACAGCCACAACAAACACGCCTCAATAAAGACGATGTGGTCTATAGCGTGCATCTATGGGCCATTGGGGAATATTTGAGAATTTCATCGACTGGCCAAATCCATGCGTATGCTTATATGAAATGGATCACGGCATGGGTTGGGTCTATATTTTGGGAAAATTACGGGTCTGAGCACGGGTATGGGTGAGATATTTTCAAAAGTTCTGTTAGTCATGTTAAGAAATTCTACACATTTTACTGCTGGCGCTTTTTGAGTCATAATAAACACCATTGACGCGACTGTTGAAATTAGCAACGCTAAGGGGTTGGCTGCGAGCTTCGCCAAAACTCTCCAATACTTAAGAAACACAGTATTGTTTGAATGCGAGTGGGTGGATAACGGTTGGGTACAAATGGTTAGGAATAGGCAGCGGGTGGATGTGGGCACATACTAATGGATAGAGCACAGATGGGCAAAGGAAGTCTTTGCGAAGAAGATCTCTGGTGGATATGCGCTCGAACAGTTATGGTATCTACCGCACTAGGCATTCATTAAAATTAGCATAACCGTGATATTTTTCTAAAACAAGCTTATTCCAACACCCATATCACAGCACGCTCCAGTTGTGAAAAATACCTTCACTAGGACGCCGAGTAAAGAATGCACTAAAACTCCCCTCCCTCCTTAACATGTCTTCTTCGTTGGCTACCGCAGACTGTTTTACACCGAAGATGCAAGCTGCTCAGTGCTGTCCATGCCACAGAAGCAAAAACCGCGCTTATTTTCCCAGCATGGTGATCGGGATCACGCTTTTCAGCTCTACGGAAATACAAGAAAAGTTTTCTGAAAGACACTGCGCTCTCAGAGTGATCTCAGACACGCTGAGAATGTTCCTTGCAGTACCATTTAGAGCTTAGCACCGCTCAGCACCGCTTAGGGACTGCTTATAGTATCATCCTAAGCCCAGTAGCATCTCCGCACTTGAGCACGCGACCACATGAGCTCCACCTGTTTCGGCTGGGTCGCGTCTGCTGAACTCATCCATTAGCGCCGCCTTGGAGGCGAGGATCTTCTTCCGAAGCTCGTTGAGGGCGGAGGCCTCTAGAGCGCCGACCCGCTGCCTCATTGGGATGTACTTGGCCTTGGTCTGGGCGTTGAACTGGACGAAGTGCGGCCGCAGCTCGGCTCCTTGCAGCACCACGTAGGCGCCGCGGTTGGAGCCGGGGCCGTAGTAGTTGGACGCTGAGAAGATGGTCAGGCACTGCGAGGAGCGGGAAGAGGTCAGTCGCGTGGCGTGGCCAATCGAAGAGGACCTCCGGCAGACGCTTCGGCAGAACGGGCCACACATTGGTCACACATAACTGATGAGCCATCGCTTTGGACAGGCAGACCACTAATAGGCATGAAAGCTGAGTAAATCTGTGGGGTGAAGATCCAAAGCAAATGCAGGAATTTGTATTGTAAGTCTGTCTGGCTGAATATGTAAATTTGTAAGTAAATCTATAGGCCGAATTTCCAAAACAATTACTGAACCCCGTGTTGACCCCGTGGAAGATATAGACAAAAATGTACCGAAATATAGGTCCTGAGAACTAAACAACAATGGACTTCCTTCGCGAGAAAATAAAATAGTAACAGTGCACCAGCGTCAAAGCACGCAACTCCAGTGATATATCCGACCAAATGTGTGGTAGGCGGATGTTCTGGCGACCGCTTTCACATCCCCTGAGAGTGATTGCGACACAGTTTTAATGGAGGAACTTCCTCGTCGCCTTGGGGAGCAGACGTCATCACACCGACAGCCTGGGGAAAACACCACGCTGTCACTGACTGGGTGTTTTCGGCTGGTGGTAGAAGCCATCAAAGTCCGTGTCGGCGAAGGCTTTCAGATAAACAGTGGGTAATCTCAGACGTCCCAAATCTTCCCTACAACCCCGCAGTATTTTCAGATCAGACGCCGAGTCATCCCATTCAACGCGTGACGCGTTCTACGCGAGGCAGTTCGAGAGGTCATTGGGGACGTTGGAAGTTTGGCCGCGCTGTGCTCAAGCAATAGGACCAGGCTGAGGTGCCCCGGACGTCTCCGTCAGCCGCCGGACACGGCTCCGTCAGCTGCCGGGCACGTCTCCGTCGGCTGCCGGGCACGCCTCAGTCAGCTGCCGGGCGCGTCTCCGTCAGCTGTCGGGTGCGTCGCCGTCGGCTGCCGGGCACGGCCTGTCAGCTGCCGGGCACGGCTCCGTCAGCTGCCGGGCACGGCTCCGTCAGCAGCCGGGCACGGCTCCGTCAGCTGCCGGGCACGCCTCAGTCAGCTGCCGGGAACGCTTCAGTCAGCTGCCGGCACGTCTCCGTCAGCTGCCGGGCACGGCTCCTTCAGCTGCCGGGCACGTCTCCGTCAGCTGCCGGGCACGCCTCAGTCGGCTGCCGGGCACGTCTCCGTCAGCTGCCGGGCACGCCTCAGTCGGCTGCTGGGCACGTCTCCGTCAGCTGCCGGGCACGCCTCAGTCAGCTGCCGGGCACGCCTCAGTCAGCTGCCGGGCTCGTTTCCGTCAGCTGCGGGGGGCGTCGCCGTCAGGTGCCGGACACGGTTGCGCCAGTTCAAACGTGGCGAGCGTGACGTCACGTGCCGCGGGACGCGAACAGCAGAATAATGCCGCGCTAGGAACGGGACCAAATGACATACAAGTGCGTTCCGGGGGTTACCCTATCATAATTGACTCATTCAATCGCGTAGATTCACCGACTCTAGATTCGCTGAGTCGTCGTAGTCGGAGAGGAGCTTTGAGATCTGGTGCAACGAGGACACGGTACAAAACGGCTAAAAACGTGCTCACTTGTCGCAATGACTGGCGGACCTTACATTCAGAAGCAATCTGAAAGGACCGTCACGAGACAGGAACCGTCTGCTGCTCTAAAGAAGATGTTCAAGTGTTCTTCAGTTCCTCAGGAAATGCCGGAGTCTCCTGGCAGCCGTGGGAGCAGCCACATCCCAGATACTTGGGAGGGGGGAGGGGGAGGGGCAGAGTCTGAGGGCCTTTTGCCGCGCTAGCCCAACGCCTTTGCGGCATGGAACGAGTGGCGTGATGAGGTATGTAAATGATGCTATCGTGCAGATGACGATAAAACACGGGCAGATGGAGCTAGCCGCCTCTGCAAACCCGAACAATAGGTCGTATCAATGCATTGGGCGTCCCTCTTTCGTGAGCTTAGCGATCTGGGGATTACTGATCTGTATCGCTGCCGCGCAGATTTTCAAAGGGCTGCTGGAAAACGGACCGGCCTTGTGTTCGGTAGTGCTCTTCAGTCTGGTCCACCAAATCGATGATTTTAAAGTGGTTTATGTTTTCGGTGCCTGTGGGGAAAATGCTGTAAACCACGGATGCCTTCTACCTGGGGCGGATCCTGGTTTTTGGACCGTCTTACGCCTGCCTAGATCTCATAGCCCTATCCATTCTATTTACGTACAAAGGGGTAATACAGCCGCATGGTCGGGTGATGAAACTACACAATTTGCGGTTAATTAACGTTATTGCAAGATCAGCACGCCGCCTAGCCTACCGAAATGTGTCCTAACAGCGAAGGTGAATGCTTATTTGACGAGCGATGTCGGGGACAGAGGCTGATTCGGGGAAACATAGACAACATGCCTCCCAGCTTCCACGGCTGGATATGCCCACACTCGCGTGGACAACGGAAACACTTCTATGATAACAACTAGTCGCAAAATGAACGCCGTCAATAGGCAAGCGTCCGAGCACCACGCACTGCACACACATACATAATGATAATGAGGACCTGGTGACGCTAAAAGCGAGGTGCCAACTGCCTGAAGGGCTGGATATCGACCACGCGCGGCCACCTCGCCCAGCCAGCAGCCGCCCGTACCTTGTCGTCGTGCGTGTACTCGTATCCCTCCGCCTTGCACTCGTGCGACCGGATCAGCAGGTCGAGGTCGTTGATGCGCAGCAGCTTGTGCGTGACGTCGGGGCCGAAGTAGCAGCCTCCGCCGCGGAACACGTTCGGCTCGCAACCCGGCGTGCTCTGCGGGTCGCTCCAGAGCACGTCCAGCACCTGGCGGCGCCGGCCGGTCTGACGTCAGACCGTGGAGTGTGGCGTCATACGCGGCGTGCTCCTGCGGGCCGTTTCAGAGCACGTCCAGCACCTGCCGGCGCCGGCCGGTCTGACGTCAGACCGCTGAGTGTGGCGTCATACGCGGCGTGCTCTGCGGGTCGCTCCAGAGCACGTCCAGCACCTGGCGGCGCCGGCCGGTCTGACGTCAAGATCGCTGAGTGTGGCGTCATACGCGGCGTGCTCTGCGGGTCGCTCCAGAGCACGTCCAGCACCCTGCCGACGCCGGCGGTCTGACGTCAGACCGCGGAGTGTGGCGTCATACGCGGCGTGCTCTGCTGGTCGCTCCAGAGCACGTCCTGCACCTGCCGGCGCCGGCCGGTCTGACGTCCAGACCGCGGGTGTGGCGTCATACGCGGCGGGCCGGCGTCGATACGGGACGGCAACGGCGCAGAGGTCGGGTCCGGTTGGGGGCGCGCCGCCGGCCGGCCGAGCGGACTGAGACGGCCGTCATCGAGATTGAGTCCTCGGTAGATGGCTAATTTTGGACGGCGCCACTAATTCGGTGTGTCAATCAGGTGACGGCAGAGCCGCCCACTCCGCGCCACCAGGGGCCGAGCGATTTAGTGGAGGACATACGGCGGTGACGTCAGCGCACCGACGGGCGTGCGGCAGGCCCACGTCGGCCACGGGCTGCATGGTCAGATACAACGGCAAGCTGGGATCACCTTGCCAGATCTCAAACGCGAGGATCATTTGAATAACTACCTAGCCGGCTTCAAACACGGACAATAACCGTCACCATCCCATTGATTTCTAGTACGACACAGGCCGTGCTGCAGATCCTCCGACTGGCTTATCGTTGGCAAACATGGGCTCAAAGCAATGATAAATGCACCCAGGGGATTTTGATATTTTAGGATATCATTGTGCCTTGATGACCGTCCTTCTGGCGCATATTTTCACGATTCTGTCACGTGATAAATTGTATCCTGTCATAATTCTACTATCCCTTGAACCACCACATTTCTTGCCGAGCGCGACCACCCCGGGTGAAATGGACATATGCCTAGCTTGCTGGTGACAAGACCGCAGTAAGGGCTCCGCCGGGCTGCGGGAACAGACCGCAGCAAGGGCTCTGCCGGACTGCAGGATCAGACCGCAGTGAGGGCCCCGCCGGGCAGCGGAACCAGCCCGCAGTAAGGGCTCTATCGGGCTGCGGAACCAGGCCGCAGTGAGGGCTCCGCCGGGCCGCTGGACGAGTACCTGCTTCCAGCCGATTCTGTGGCGCATGTGGTCCGTGGAGCTGGTGTTGTCGTGAAGCCGCTCCGGCATTCTCAGCACAGAGGAGTACTGGAACAGGTGGGACGGGTCAGAAGACTCCAGACTCGCACCGGTTCGCTGGCAATGACGGCGAGCCATGGGAGCTGCCATGCACTGCCGGCCCTGTGACAAGCTAGGGAGGGCTTCGGCGACGCTCCTCCAGCGACGCGAGACATCCTCCATTTTCCACGAAGCAGTGGTTTACGTCAGTTTCCGGAGATAAATAAGTTCAAAAGCTGCGCGGAAATTAAAAGCAACAGAGGTGACGCATACTCCGGAATTACTTTGTTTACACGAAACTGTGCGCAGCAAAATTGAGAGAAACAAAAAAGGCCCAGACTTCCTCACTAGGTGTATCATTAGTGCGTGTTCTTGAAGGATGCTGGACTCCCAAATGGTGTCAGGCAAGAACCCTTAGGCTTCCATAGTGTTCCGAATGGCATAATGGCACGCACTTCCAATAGCTGCTCCCACGAAGCTTTCCCATCGTAGTGAACGCACCCAACAGCTGCGCTGGTAACATTTTTTTTGGAAGCGCATGCATGCGCGCACCGATAGAAAGCTCCGGGGGAACGTTGCGAAAATTCATCCACGAGAAGCTTTTTCAGAGATACAGGTCATTTGCGAAAAAACACTTTTGTGACCAGTAGGTTACGGGAGGGTTATACTCAAGTCACTCAATCGAGCATGTTTGCGGCGGCGCTGGCTGCCCAGGCGAGCGAACATCGCGGGGGTAACCTGGCGCGTCCGAGACCACCCCGTCGCTGATTGGTTGAGGATCAGCCGGGCCCACGTAAGCCGATTCCCAGCTGGCGGCAGCGCACCGCGATAATGGATCCGAACAGGACTGAGTCGCGCCGGGACCCCGACCAGCAGATCCCAGGAGAACAGGCCCTAGCCCGCCGCCCGCAGTCTTCAAGGGCAGACGGTTGTGGTGTAGAAAGAGCCAAATGGACGGCGCTTGGGCAAGAAGAACCACGCAGGGAATGGAGAATAAACCAGAACTTTTCAAACCTAATGAATGTGTAGACAGATAGACATATACATATATATATATATATATATATATATATATATATATATATATACATATATACATATTCTATATATATATATATATATATATATATATATATACATATGTAAAATGAAGCTATATGTATAGGTATATATAAAGATACATAAATACATGCATACAACATAGAGGCTATATATGTACAGCTATATAAATAACATCATGGAGCTATATATATATATATATATATATATATATATATATATATATATATATATATATAGATATAGCTATGTCACCCGGAGAGCTTTACGAAACAATCCAAGCAATCAGAGACAACTCGATTTATCAGAGCACGGACACCGGCCAAGCTCCTAACATGTAGGCAAAGGTGAAAAACCTCGTCAGCAAGATGTTTAGAATTGCATACGAACGCACCAGACGCACGGCATGGTGGCAACCAATCCTCTGGCAGACAGCCTTCAGGGAAACCCAAAACTTCACAAGAAGGGATTGCCTCTTCGGGCCATCGTCAGAGGCAGAGATCACGCGACAAAGCGCCTGGCTGAGCGTGCGGAAGAAGAACGGCAAATTAGTGTGGAAAACCAATAATTCTTCATCCGTGATACACCACACTTTTTCCGAAAACTTGAAAAGTTGTCACATTCGATCAGGTCTCATAATGAGTGCATCCTGATCTCTCTTGCATGGACGTGAGCAAACTTTTCCCCAGTGTACCACAGCGGGAGGTATTGCGGCGTGCCAATCGCTCGTAACCAACGCCAATCGCCAAAAATTCCAACGGAAAGCGTATACAAACTACTGAGCTAGTGTTAAGGAACAACAACTGCAACCTGGGTTCAAACGCGCACTTAATGCAAGCTGAAGAACCACCAGTAGGCTCGAAATTGTGGAAAATTTGTGAGCGCGTATTTGAAGGCATAGTTATCAGAGCTTGAACAAAAATCGGACTCAAACCGTTAGCTTACTTTAAATATATCGATAACATTTTTTTGGTATGGCTGCATGGTGAGGAGGCATTAAAAAAGCATCATGGTGTTGCAAACAACGTGCTCACGAAATTCAAGTTGACCTTCATTATTCCAAAACTGACATGCAATTTTTAAATGTAATTGTTAGACTAAAAGACGGCCATATCCAAGTTAATTTATTTTCAAAGCTATTCGAAGGCAAAAGCTACCACCATTTTTCATCACATCATCCTTAACACTGGGCGCACAATGACCGCGGATGTCAACGTGCCCTTAAGCCCAAATAATAACAACGCCCTCCTTACCACACGGCAAAAATGATGTCATATCGTGCATATACGATATCATACCATTTTGTTATCAATTATATCATACCATTTTGTTATCAATTATATCATACCATTTTGTTATCAATATATCATACCATTTTGTTATCAATTATATCATACCATTTTGTTATCAATTATATCGTGCGTAAACGAGAACGTGAAAGCTAGGCCTTAGAAACAAGGACATCCCGGCAGAGGGATTAATAATAGCTTCAGTAGGGTGGGCAAATTTGACCGCGAACAACTTTTTCGCAGCAGCAAACAGAGCAAGATTTGACGGAAGCATGTTTTAGTATATGCACATATAATTTCTTGTACGTATGATCAAGCCGTTGGATTGTAAAACAAGCCGAGTTGTGTATGATGTTCATTGTGATGTGTGTGAATGTGTACGTTATATCGGGAAGTCAGGGGAGACCCGTTCAGCAAACCAGCTATCGGTCAACAAGACCATTGGTGGACTTTCCCGTATCCATCCACTTTACCTCACTGGGCCACTCAATGACCGTAAAATTTGTTGACTTGGAGGGGGTGTGGAGCAAAACTGCGATTTATAGGAAGCTCAGAGAGGAGAGCGAGAAAACAATGGATTATTAGGCTGGGAAAATTGCGCCTTCAGGTGGTACTCGCCTCAAAACAAAATCTAATGTGCAAATGTGTCACGGAAGTGAACTAGAAGGGGGCAATCCCACAACCCAATGCACACTGCGTCGATTATTTGTGTTACGAAAGGACGTGGAAAAGGACCGATTGTTCAGACTGAAGCAGATTCAAGTAGAACTGAAGCCTCTGATGGCAGAATGCTGATATATATATATATATATATATATATATATATATATATATATATATATATATATGTAATATGAAATGTGAATCCAAATATATGTGACTAAAACTATGTATATATATACATATATTTATATTTGAATATACACACATTTATCTATATAGTGTATATATATATATATATATATATATATATATATATTAATATGATACTATCTACTATATATATTATATATATATCTATCTCTCTTCTCTCTCTCCTCTCTCTCTCCTTCTCTCTCTCTCCCCCTCCATCTCTCTACTCTCTCTCTCTCTCCTCCCCTCTCTCTCTCTCTTCTCTCTCTCCTTCTCCCTCTCCCTTCCCTCTCCCTTCATCACAGCTCTCCCTCTCCCTTTCTCCCTCTCACCTTCTCCCTTCTCCCCTCTCCTCTCCTCTCTCCCCTTTTTCTCCCCCAGCCATCTCCCTCTCCCTCTCCCTCTCCCTCCCTCGCCCTCGCCCTCGCCTCGCCTCGCTCGCCCTCGCCATCGCCTCGCCCTCGCCCTCGCCCTCGCCCTCGCCCTCGCCCTCGCCCTCGCCTCGCCCTCGCCCTCGCCCTCGCCCTCGCCTCGCCCTCGCCCTCGCCCTCGCCCTCGCCCTCGCCCCGCCCTCGCCCTCGCCCTCGCCCTCGCCCTCGCCCTCGCCCTCGCCCTCGCCTCGCCCTCGCCCTCGCCCTCGCTCCCTCGCCCTCGCCTCGCCCTCGCCCCGCCCTAGCCCTCGCCACTCGCCCTCGCCCTCGCCCCGCCTCGCCCTCGCCCTCGCCCTCGCCCTCGCCCTCGCCCTCGCCCTCGCCCTCGCCCTCGCCCTCGCCCTCGCTCGCCTCGCCCTCGCCCTCGCCCTCGCCCTCGCCTCGCCCTCGCCTCGCCCTCGCCCTCGCCCTCGCCCTCGCCCTCGCCCTCGCCCTCGCCCTCGCCCTCGCCTCGCCCTCGCCCTCGCCTCGCCTCGCCCTCGCCCTCGCCCTCGCCCTCGCCCTCGCCCTCGCCCTCGCCCTCGCCCTCGCCTCGCCCTCGCCTCGCCCTCGCTCTCCTCTCTCTTCTCTCTCTCTCCTCTCTCTCTCTCTCTCTCTCTCTCTCTCCTCTCTCTCTCTCTCCTCTCTCTCTCTCTCTCTCTCTCTCTCTCTCTCTCTAGTAGTTTGTGACAAAAATTGACGGATGTTTCGCTTTTGTACCTTAATTGTAGCCACAAAGGCACGCACGTTGCGGGTTTCATCAGTCGATTAGCATTTGATGAATTTACCAATTCTGTCTCAAATATGGTAGGAGTTTTCAAAAATGTTTTTTTAATGTTTTGTGATGGGAATGACCCGTTTTTTATCACAATTCGCAAGATGAGTGCGATGGGCTCCCAAATACTAAACGACTGTGGCGGTTAACCCGTCCTTAAAGTCCCGAACATTCGAATACAGTTCTTCTATCTATCGCTGAGCTAAGCAACGCCTCGCATGCCGCCACCGCCGCCAGACAGCAAAACACACGCACACCTCCTTCCCTCGCGGCGTGCCCTCCCGGACACCTGACCTTAGCCGGCGACAGACCTGTGTCGGTCGATGGCCTCCAGGCCGTGCAGGTCTGTGTCGAACGACACGCCGCCGTGCACCACGAGCACGCGCCGGTCGATGATGGTGCCCACCGGCAGCCAGGAGAACACCTCCTCGAGGAGCGCCAGCAGTGCAGACGAGTGACCCTGCAGCAGACAGCCGGCCCGGCCGGCAGGGTCAGGCACCGCGCACCGGCCGACGCGCGGCGGCAACCAGCGCACGGCAATGATCCAAACATGGCAAGGCGGGGGGGAAATGGGAACGGGGTGCCGTGGCAGAGGGGGGTCTGACAC
This sequence comes from Pollicipes pollicipes, assembly GCF_011947565.3. Lineage (NCBI taxonomy): Eukaryota > Metazoa > Arthropoda > Thecostraca > Pollicipedomorpha > Pollicipedidae > Pollicipes > Pollicipes pollicipes. The sequence continues at coordinate 29,085,265 of NW_023596297.1, read as the reverse complement.
CCACTGGCATGAACGCATAGCTAGACGCGTTCTTAAAAGAAGGAGCCCACACAGAATGGTACTTAAAACATGCATACACTGATATTCCATGATGATTGTGTGCTCAGTCGCACGATGCTCTGCCTGACACAATTTAAAACGCATCAGGTCTTGATGGCCAGACAGAGACAGTTGCCTCCGTAATCAGAATGTGATTAGTGCTAGGCCACATTCCCTAATTTCCATTGGATGGACCAACTCGTTCGTCTGTGCCACATTTAATCCGATTTTGTCCAGGAAATTTCGCTTTTATTCGACGCCAATGGGCTCCATTAACCACTGAGATCTCGGAGTCCGCCTAGCTAACTTCGCTGTTCTATTGCCCACATTTACCGGGGGGGGGGGGGGGGGGGAGTAAACTCTCTTAAGACAAGCACAATTTAAATAGCGCTGTTAATGGTGGACACGGAGGGAGAAAGCGCGCTGGAAGTAATTCCAAGGTCACGCATCACCCAGATGTGAACGGCACGATACATGACAGAATAAATGAACTCTGAGATAAATGTAGACCATTGCATCGGGTAAATATACGCAGTCCAATGCGGGGCCCTGCCTCAACTGGAATCGTCATGCGTTTCGAAGTTTGCGCGCACATATGCGCCGGATAGTCACAGCACAGCGATTGATTCGCTCACACATGGAGTAGACGTGCCCCGCGGAGTAGGGTGATTCTGTTTTCATGACAATGAAGTAGACCACATTTGCATTACCTGTATATCTTTTATTACTGGATTTCTTTCGCAGGATATAGCTGATAAGATTACATTGCTTTTACGAGACATTTAGGTTGGTCGTGTGCAGGTAAAGGGAGCATTTCACATTTGTATGGAGCTTTAAACTGAAACAGCCATTTTGAAGATCGTTCGGAACAGTTCACAGCCACTCCGTTATAAAGACTTCCTCCCTCTAATTTCTGAGCTGCGCGCCTGCAAAAATGCAGACTATTGCGGTGGAGATTTTTCACGGTCACCCTAGGGATTCATGGGGCCATAATAAACGTCTTTCCAGTCTTTGCCATTTTCATTAGCCATGCGGGCGATTACGGCCAATAAAAACATAATCGTCGAGTCGTTCATAGCTGACGTTCGTGAGCACGATTTCCAGATATAACGGCTGTCAATTGGCTCTTAGTCAATGCTGTGCAAGGTACGGTGGTGCAGTCAACCAATGACGTATTGAGGAGCATATTCACTGAACAAAGAGGTCGTTGTTATCTACGACAGACTTTCCAAAAGCATTATACTATCAGGTATAAGTGAGCTTATTTCATCGAATCTGACCGCTTGCTTCAACACCTTCACATGTGGAACATTCCCTTTAAGTATCCGAACTCTTACCCCCAGTGCTCCTGGATCCGTCCGTAGCAATTCGTATGCACCACACGCACGCACGCCCGCCCGCCCGCGCGGCCGCCCGCACGCACACCTAAACGTAGTCAGTCGTAAGACAGCATATCAGTTAGTGACTCACTCCAGTCCAGGATCGGCCGGGTGAAGTGCGTCGTGCGGCACGTTTGCCCTGAACAGGCAGTGATTCTTCTGACACCTCCCAAAAGCCTAGCAAGGCAGGCCCAGGTAGCAGGTAAGACGATTGAAATGCAGCCGTCACGAAAGGAACACCGGGGGAGAAAGGAGGTCGGAAGAACCCCCGCGTTAAGATAAGATTAAAGCCAAGGTTAACGACCTCGTAGATATCATCCACAAGAATTGCGCCGACCTCACCGACAAGAGAACGGTCATGGAACTGAGGCCGAGCACACTGGGCCTTCCGTTCACCGCATCCTTCACAAGTCTGGACACGCCCTGGGGGCTCGTCATTTGCGATGCCATTAAGGGGCCCTCGCTCGACGACTCAGGGAAACACTTAGCTGGTGACGGTGGGCGGTGTCAGCCTTATGATGAACAAGTGAGAAAGGGAGCTGAGCCCATTGCATCTCTCTTTGCGATCGATCGCGCATATTCGATGGATCTGGTCAGGCATGCGCGGTAATTCTCATCCATTTATACGTAGTTTGCGGTCACAGGTAACCTACGTTACAGGTCTGTCATGAACTGAAACCGCTTTGTTGCAGCTTAAACCTCTCACTCAAAATGTTTACGCGCTCTAATGCCCGAGGCGTGTACATTTGTGAATTTCCTGTTGCTTTCAAAGCAGAGCAAAACAGCAGGCAGCACCAAGCAGCACTCTTGCAGGGCGTTTGTTACAAATTCGACAGGCGCATTTCTCAGCAAAGTAGGCTGGACAACATCCACCTGGTTGCCCTGCAGTTGACCACGCCAGATTCCAAACAGCCTGGCGACCATACATTATGTACAGGTCAAAAGAGACAATACATTATATGTAGGTCACAGGAGACGATACATTATATGCAGGTCACAGAAGACGCTGCACCTGGCTCCGGGGAAATTACGTTTTTCGTGCAACGAGGTCGATAACGCCTGTTCCAGAAACCACTTGTTTTGATTGGGCGACAGCAAGCCAGACAAAGCCGGATATTCTCTTCCTAGCAAATCAGTCCAGCAGCCATGCCTTGTTTTTAAGAACAAAATGTTGATCTGATATTAGCCTGGCGAACACGCCAATGCTCCTGAAGGACGTCATGCCCAGTGATGTGCATGAAACATGAATCATGTTACAGATCGCCAACACCACAGTGTCCCTGTCCCTGTGTCCCTGTGTCAGTGTCTCCCATGTGAGAGAACGTGACGATGATAAATAACGAAATATCATCCGAGCTCGCACATAGCTTTGGGCGGAGACCAACATGTGTCCCTGGCACTCTGAGGCCAAGGCCCCAATTTTCATATAAGAAGAAACGCATTCGGATCTTGCATTTTTGACATAAAGAGTTGAAAGTTCTGGTTATGAGTTGATGGCATTTATTATATATCCAGTAGCGTCAAAATAAGTGTTACTTAACGTTGCAACATCATTTAGCCAGCACCTTGTAGTAGATCAAAGACCGTTTACTCAACGTAAGAGCTTTGTACTCACAATACCACAATTGTGTTTTGATGTCAATATCAAATGTCGTCTATTTAAAACCATACATATATTTATGTTGATTTAGTTACATTTACTTAGTTACAGTTGTTTATATTGATTATATTCTATCATATGCATATCTATATCATATATGTATTCATATGCTATATTACAACAATTATGCAAATGTAATCATTATTTAGCATTACCACATCGCTTAACCAGTACCTTCTGGCATAATGAACCTCGTAAACTAAGCATGAAGATTTTCTTCTAATAATGTCCCAATTATGTTTTATTTCTTGGCCGACCACACGGAATGTGCAAATCTCACTTGACGAGCTTCAAGCCAACTAGACATTGTTTGATGCAGAAATTATGCATGTAATGATAATGATGATTCAGTCATGTATCTAGTGCATATATTATGCAGTGATGTATCCAGTGATGATGACGATACAATTATGATGATGACTTAAGACATCTCATGATATCAAGCCGTAACCCTCGCCATGATGCGGAGGGAGTCAAACCCCTGTTTTTAACACACACCTACCACGATGTCGTCCAATCACGCCAACATACTCACCCTTTCCTAGAAACTAGAACTAGAAACACAGAACAAGACACCAACTGCGACACCTCGCCGAGACCAATCGACATATTTTTTACGGGGCACTATCGTGCTAAGTTTACAAATGACTGGGGGCCAAACAGTCCTTTATTATCCATTTTCGTTATGAAGAACGACTACAAGCAGGCGTAACTCTGGCAACGAACAAGCCTTTACGAGTCAAAGCATTCGCCCGCCGGCTAGACCCGCGCAAGTGCGTCATTACCGTAACAGTCAACTCGTGCGGAACGTCGCAGCAGAGGAGCTGTCCAGTCGTTTGTGCGACAACTGTGCCATCGCTCACACGAGAGGAGTGGGGGCAAACAACGTCGCTGGCATACGCTCGAAGCAGCGCTGAAAGTCGGTCAAATACCAAAACTCTGTTTTCAGACTCTAAATGATGTACTTGCATTCTGTTCCGGAGAATGTAGAGTTACTTATCTCTGCCGCCCGAGCAAATCATTACCGAGACTACCGAGAGAGTGTGCTCTCTTGTTCTCACTCACTCACTCACTCGTCTCTCTCTCTCTCTCTCTCCTCTCTCTCTCTCTCTCTCTCTCTCTCTCTCTCTCTCTCTCTCTCTCTCTCTCGCTCTCTCCTCTCTCTCTCTCTCTCTCTCTCTCTCTCTCTCTCTCTCTCTCTCTCTCTCTCTCTCTCTCCTCTCTCCTCTCTCTCTCTCTCTCTCTCTCTCTCTCTCTCTCTCTCTCTCTCTCTCTCTCTCTC
>NW_023596297.1:28998451-29079905 GCF_011947565.3 Pollicipes pollicipes | reverse complement strand
TCCTGCGGAGCTTCGGCCGGCGAGAGCTCCCAAATTGAGGCCGTTTTCGGTCGTTTTCGAAAAGCGTGAAGCTTAGAGCGCCGAGCCGATGTTTGTGACGGGGCTGGCGCTTAGGGTGCGGCGGCGTCGGAGCTAATGGGGGAAAATGGCAAGGCTGAGTGACCCGGAGGCACTTTGGGGCTGGGCAATGAGCCGTGGCGGCGTGCATGTGGCAACTGTGCACGTGTTGCGCCATTCGTCCTCTAGGAACACCTGCGCTGGTGCAAATTCCTTCTGCATCTGACATCCGACTTCCAAGAAGTTACGCGCATTGACAATTGAACGCGACTGAAAATGAGCCGCCTTTCACTTTACTGCTAGGATGAAGCCCCAGTGTTCATAGGCTACTTATAAAATCCTCCGCAGGCCATTAACACCATTTTGTGTTCATGTCTTTAAGCACTACGTTATTCCTATCACTAACACGAGGAAACTGCTGTTCATTCATGGAAAGGAAATAAAAGCAAATTTCACATCAAATTAATATCTTGACGCTTACCTGAATGGCACGCTTCACTGCTGATATGCCTGACGCAGCTGACCTCCTCCTCACGGCGCTTTGCCTGGCTCAGACGCCCTCCTGGTGGGTACATGCACGCGACGCGTACCCACAACCACCGGCCACATGAAGAGCCGAGGACCCCTCCCACAACGAGCAGACGCCCGGGCGCTGCCGGCCCTGCAACCGCCACTCACCCCCAGCAGCTGTCCCTCGAGGGAAGAGCTGAGGCAGCTGGACGCAGTCAACGAGCCCAGGCGCTGGCGCAAGCTCCCTGCTCGGTTGGCCGCGCCTCAGGAAGATGGGTCGCGCTCCTCGAACTGCACCATCTGCGTGCGCAGGATCTGGCGCACGCGCAGGCACTTCTGGTAGGTGCTGCGCACGATGCCCATGGTGGTGATGTAGACCACCAGGCGGCCTCGCTCACGCTCCTTGAAGCTCTGCCGGCGCACGGAACACTGGTGTTAGAGACAAAGCCGGAATTATGTGCGATTTGTAACGTACAGATGAGGCCTTCGGGTTTGTGGAACAAATCTGAGGGGCACTTTGATGACGTAGATGTAAAACAGCGAGTCGCATGATCGCAGTAGATGAGACGATAGCTGAAACAAAATGCAGAGACCTCACAAGAGCGTTTCGCTCTGCAACATCAGTTTGCACCATGCCAGCTTCGCCGCATGTAGCGGCACTTCACTGCACACTTCATCCAGTGGGCGTCTGGCCGAGATCCGCCATTTCACCACCGAGAGCGGCGGATCAGCATAGCCAAGCCATCTGCCGTTGCATTGCCATATCAGCCCAATGGCCTCATGAAGCCAGCGGGGGACGTGGTGGGGCGCTGCCGTCGGCTCGCCCCGGGGCAAGCCTCACCGGGCCCGGCCGAGGATCGTCCCGCAGCGGCGTCACGTCCCGCTCGTAAAGTCGCCGCTCGCCGGCGAGACGCAGCGCCGGCCGCTCGTTCCCGACAGACATGCGGAGAAAACGGCCCGGCTCCGTGGGACGAGTGACCGTCGGCGGTCGTGTCAGTGGCTGCCGGGTCACGTGACCCGCCGGGATGGCTGTCGTGGAGAGGCCCCGTTCACCGCGAAGTATTGGAAACGAGGGAGGTTTTGAACGTTTGAATGTTTTCGAGAGTTCTAATGTCACATACGCTTGGATGTCGTCGTTGATGAGGTACTTAGGTGTGCGCTGATGGACTGCCGGGTAGACATAGTCACCGCGACTCCTCTGAATGGATGAGAACTGGTCGAGAAAAAGTTACCGCTGTTTCGTCCAGACAGGGTTTTTGTATGTTCCAAGGTTTCATTTTACGCATTTGACCTTCGGAAGAAATCTGTTATCACACGTACCGTGTGGTTTCCGTAATGGCCAAGCCCCACAAAAAACTCATGTCTACGGTTTCTAGTCACGGTGAAAGTCAAAGTAGTGTAAAGACATTCCGTCTAATAGTAAATACCGACCAAGCGTGAAAACCTGACCGTGATGAAAACCTCGTCCACAAGCAGATTACACCGCCTGATCACGGAGTCAGTGGGCAATATCTGCATCGTGGTCGTGCCTGTAGTCCTTACAGCTGAATGCCATGTCTGAGTGACCTGCCTTAATCAGAACTGTTGCACGCTTCCCCTCGAGCTGATGCGAACTAGCTGGTCTACAGTCCGCATCCGGCTATGATCTAATTTTGAGAGGCTTTAAGAGTTTTGTTCGACCCCAAGGCGATTACTTCAATCCGTCGGTTTAAGACTATCCCCCTCCCGCATACTACAAGCCACTTCAAAAGACTCATGATCCTTCTACAGTCGCGCGCGGGATCGCCACGCTCTCTGGCGGACGGACTGGGCGGGACGTAAAAGAGGCGCCGTGTCTGCCGGCTACCGATGGCAGATGTCGAAACTATCAGAGGACACCCCAGAACTAAACAGAGACTCGGTACTTCGGCCTCCCGCTCAGACACATCACACGCTCCACACGCCGCAGATCCGACACCCTGGACCGTGAGCCGTCACAACATCTTCCTGACCACGATTTCGCAAGTCTTCATCGCGCACAGCGCATTTTTCCCCACATGACCTAAAACTCCACAACATCTCGAGTTCTGCCAGACTCCCCACAAGACAGCGCCAGAACTCTCGACTGCCCCAGGCGCCCCGCAGCGGAACTGAGCTCACGCTGAGCTCCCCACTGAGCCAGGGAGTGGGGAGAGAGTGGAGAACCGCTCTCACACCTCTGCACGTGACGTGTGACGCGGCACGTGCAGGGTGCTCCGGGTCATGACCTGACATGACCCGTCACCAGCGGGCGCCGGTCGGGTCGTGGGGTGACATGAGAACGGTGCAGAACAATGGCGGCAACGGCGCCGCTGGGGTGTCCAACCCGGCCTGTCACCCGCAACTGGGGCGGACAGGCGTCATTGAAACGCGGTGACCTCTCACCGCGTGCCGGGAAAAACACCTGTCACCATGCTCACCGGATAGCGGGCGTCGCCAATCGCGACCTTGTGGGTTTCCTCGCCGCTCGTGCGCGGCATAAGATTAACTCCCGCTGAGTACGGGACCGCCTCCTCCCCGGTTCCCTTCTTGGAAGTCGGCGGGCGCCGCCCGCGCCGTCAGGCGTTGCCACACCGGTCCAGTTTGGACCGCGGTCACCGACGGCGAGCGGGGTGCCGCCCCTGCGGTCAGGTCGCGGCGGCGCTCTGACCGCGCCCAGGTCACAGTGGAGGCGTGTCTCGAGCGCCACCCAGCCCCACCTGCGGGCAGGACGGCCGTGGGACCCTCCGCTCGCCGCAGGTGTTTCGCCGGGGGCCGGGTGGCGTCGCCTGCGGTGACCAGTCGTGCCCGCCGGCAGTGTGACCGTGAGGTCCTTGACCGGCCTCAGAGACCGGGGGTGCCCTTCATGGCGCGTTAGCGGTGCCACGCCCTTACCCCTCCCCCTCCTCCCCGCCGCCTTGTTCGTGGCCAGTTCAAGGTCGAGGTCTGTTGGTTTTTGTCGACGTGTGGCAATCATCCGGCTTTGTGCAGCAGTTTCAGCAGATTTTTTTCTAAAGTGAGTTGCGCAGTAGATCGTTTTTTCTCATTAGCACGAGCGTGTCGTCAACGCGATCATTAAGACGGCGCCTTCGATGAAATGATCGGACCACACGCTCATTTGGTGTCGAAACTGCCGTTCACTTCTCAGCACAACATTCGTCATAATCTAGATTCAGTCAGCGACATTCATCTGGGCTCGGTCAGACAATGTGGGATTGAGACTGGATATTCGCAAGTCTGCTGCACGTTATCAGTCGATTTCAGCTGTCGGCGTACAGCACGCGTAAGGCTTTTGTTAATAGTGTTATTTACCACTAGTACTTCTACGACTGCCACTACGATGCTCCACATGAAGGGTCCTTGCGAACCGATCACAGGGAAGCAAGCTTTGAAAACCAAAATAAATGGAGATGTACCCAAGGGTGAATCCAGAACGCCACCAAAAACAATTTGCGGAGGAGAAGTGTGAGAACACGCTCTGATTAAAAACTCGGCAGATCCCTCTATTTTATTTAAAGGAGTGTTGTAAAACAACCTACCCAGGCGACAATGCGTGGGTTGATATTTAGTGCACAACTTGATTTTTTGGCCGACTTTGACTATTTGAAGAGGTGCATGACCCGGTTGGCGCCCTGAATCCGACATCAGAAGAATCCGAGCACACAGAAAAGTGAACTAATTAAGTGTTAGTCTCAGTTTGTGAGAGGAAAAGTTTGACGCCTTTTACATAGTGTCGGCGTCGATGTTTTCGGGCATTATGCATTGAGCAATGCATATTAAGCGTTAGAACTGCTTTCTTTTCGGTTGTTAAGCGGAACTCGACGGAATTCAATACCGCCTGACCCGATCAAGCAGGATGAATGTGAGGTTGAGGTGTAAACAGCGTACGAGGCCCGACTACAGATTATGAGACAGACTGGCAATAACGTCACGACGCTTCTCATTTCGCACTGCGCTTGTAGTTAAGGTCATAACTCTGATCTTATTTTTTTAAAAACGCGAATATGATAATACAAAAATATGTAGACGGGATTAACAATGACTGCAAACAAAATAACAATGGCGCACGAAAACCGGTGGACGTTGATGTTATCTCAGGAGCAGATTTTTGCGGCAGATTTTTCGCGTGAACTAGACAAAGCCGCAGCGATGTCATCAGGGTAAATCAACATTTCGTCGCGTACACGCGGAGAAAATGTGCCCTTTCATAACGGTTTCGGCTACGATATGACCCCATGCTCCCCTTAACCACGAGGTTGTTTTAAAGCATCTTGATATTTGTTATCGGCAGTAACAGTACCACTGAATCACCAGGCTTGCACACTCATGTTTGAATATCTATCAAGAAGTTGTTCGCCTAATGCAGTCGCCCTTTGCATAATCAGTACGTTACATCCTGCACGTGGGCAACGTCAAGAGGCTTTGTGAGGTCTGGGCGGCGTGGATATCAGGGACGTGGTCACCACGGATCTGACCTTTTAACGCAGATCGCCCGGCTCTAGATATGAGCAGATAGGGCGCGTGACTATACCTCGCCTCTCGCCGGACGAGGCCCACCCGGACGCGCCGCGGGTGAGACGGCACTGGCCTCCCGTGCTCCTCACCGCCGGCTTTCCGAGATCCCGCCCAGCCATGGTGACCCGGGGGCGGGGCCGGTGGGAGGGTGCGCTCGTGCTCCCCACCGCCGGCTTTCCGAGATCCCACCCTGCCATGGTGACCCGGGCGCAGGGCCGGCGGCGGGCAGCGGACCGCGGGTGACGCCGCGCCGCGCCACGCCGCGCCACGCGCCGGCCCCGATCCGAGCTAACGAGCCGGGGGACGCGGCGCGTGCTCCGGCGTCGCCCGGAACACGGCGCCGCGTTCGGCTCCGTTCTGCAGCGCGGTCGCCGCCGGACGAAGTGGGCCAGGCGGGCCACGCGGCGACGCCGGCGGCGCGTCTCCGCTCCGGCGCGCCGGGAGCAAGACGGATCGCTGCGGCGCGACCCGCGCGGCGGCGGCGCGGGCCGGCGCGCGATTCCGCTCCGATTGCGAGCGCCGCGCGCCTGCGGCTAACTGTTCCGGCCGAACCCGTTGTAAAACAATTAGCCGCAGATGTCGGCGATCGTGCGGCGTATTGTCCGCACTCGACGCCCTGCCCGGCGCACTTTCCAAACGCAGCCGGCAGCCGACTCGCAGCACGTGAGGCATGCGTGCCGCGGCCGGCGAGCCTTGTCGCCGCCACCGCGGTCGGTCCTCGCGTAACTCTCGGCGCGCGTGCGACCGGCCGCCTGTGGGGCGGCCGCCCTCCGGCGCGCCACCCGCCGGCCGCCGCCCGGCTCGCTCACTCCCGTGCGATCGGCGCCTAATGAGCGGACCGTTCGCCGGATGCGCCTCGTCCTCGCCTGATTATGCGGGCCAGGTGAGCGCCGAGCCATCGATCGGCCGGTGCACGGCGCCCGGCGGCCGGGCGCGGCCGGCAGCCGGCCGCCGCGGCCTCCGAAGGCCGGCCGGCACCGTTCGGACCGCGGCGCTCAGCGTGCTTTATGTGGTCAGCGATCCGTCGGAGGGCCGGCAGCCGCGGCCGGTCGGTCGGCGGTGTAACGGACTGAGGCCGGCGCCGCGGCCGGTCACGGAGGCGCGCTGGGGCCGGCCACCAACTGTGGCAGTCAGAGGTACGGCTTGGGACGGCCTGCGGTTGTGACAGTCAGGGGACGGCTGGGGCCGGTCACTGACTGTACCGGTCAGAGATGCGGCCGGCGTACTGGCCGGCGAACGATTGAAGGCAGACGCATTTGTCATGACATAGTACTGTGTATATGGTATGGCGCTTAACGACTACACCATGTTACACGGTTGATGTAATTATAACCCAATGTTTCTCATTTTGCCGTATTATGCTTTCAGAATATTACTATAGCATGATATTACTTACATCAGATTTTATCATTATGGCTACATAACTTCATTTTCGTATCAGTTGCGTTCTGATGTAAGCTACGTTCCGAAATCCTGAGTTCATGCTCTAAAAGCAATATATCTCCAGTATACCTGAAAGGCCTGTTTTAAGATAAGCATCGAGCAATTGCTGACCTATTTTGTAAAAAATACTCGGCCTTTCCAGCAGTGCGCATGGCCACAGAGGAAAAGGTTAAGGAAATGAGGGCATTAAAAACCAAGGCAACTAACAGCCAGACAATGTTTCAAACCTGCGCAGATACTGTCTATAAAAATTGCAGCAATCAATCGTACAAGCCCCAACATCCTACTACTGGATGCATGAACCATGGCACCATGCATCGAGTGCAACTCATTACACAGACGACCAAGCCGAAAGGTTTCGATGACCGGCGCCGAATATGAGATTGCAAAGTAGCTCGCTAGGGAATATCGATGTGGAAGCCAACGTCTTGCCAAACGTTTCCAAAGTCACGTCCTATAACGCGCGTATGCGTTTAGCGTCATACGGGGTTTAAGGATGTGCAGAGAGAGGTTCTCACATATTGAGGTCCGCGTTGCCTTGTGGTTTTGCTAAAATTTCTTCTTTAAGTTGAGTCCCTTATGCTATGCTCAGTTTTCGTGTGGACGTCCACCACAGCGGTGTGAGCGCTTTCCACAAACTTTCGTCCGCTAGGTGTGGACCAAACCGGACTCGACTATCACGTTTCGTTTCTCCTGTATGAAATATCCTCGGGCAAAGGTAGGTATAGGGTATAGGTAAACACAAAGGTATAACACATGTACACACACATAGGTATAACACATGCACGCTGTAGTTTACCTGTGCATTTCCCTTTCTACCCACTCATGCATGAATGACTTGTTCGTATTCCAGCTGGTTATGATGGGGTTTCCAGGGCTGGTCGATCTAAAAGAACCTTAAACTAGGACCACTGGTCCATACTGTCCGGGACCCACGCAGACTGCTGATCTGTATAGCGCTCTTGACCTGTTTGCACACCCTGTCAGTTATAAAAGACGTGTTATATGAATGTAGTTTAGTTGAGGCGCATTTTTACTGCTTTCTACCGGTGGGACTAATTCGAAGATGTATCGACCGCAGGCAGGACATGCAACCGAGCACATTCGGAGAGCCGCATATTGTTTTTCCGGAAAGTAAGGAGCATTTTAGCTAGACTTTGTGCATGCGGTTGGGAGTTTATGCGTGAAACGTCTGCTCATGCATCCATCTCCTCTGTACTCAGCACGGGTCGTCGAAACCCTGCAGCTGGCTGTCTGTGATTCGGGCAACCCACGGCACAGTGCCGGGTATCTTATATTGGATGTAAAACTTGAATGAGTGCTCTGATGATCTTTGCGAAGTTCATTTCTAACCTTATTCTTGTTACAGGCTGCCGTGGCGCTTCTGCCCCGAAGACTGTGCCTGGGGCAGCCTTAATTAAGCATGAGACTGTGCGTCGGATGTCATGACGCGACTGTGACAATCACCGGTTAGTGCACTTCAAAGGACCTTTCCGGTTTTCTTGCTGATATTGAGCTAGATTTCCACAGATAGCTTACTTTGCAGCAAGATGCCACATCCTGATAGATCTCGTCCGCGAATCTGGGAAAAGTGTCGCAACGCGACTGACAACGAGCCGCTCCAGCTACTGGCGCGGCCCGGTGGGTTCGTCGGCCTGGGGCGGACATTGGATCGGCTCATGACCTGCATACTGATGCCTCGCGGTATGATTCCAGATCAGGACTCGCAAGCAGCATGCCGTTTGGGAGCGAAACCGCAAATTAACTGCACATGACGACGTCCGTGTGCTCGCTTTCACAGCTGCGCTGGCAGGGATCTGCAGATTAGTGAGGGAAAGCAAGCCTCGCGCCTCATGAACCGATCCTCCCAGGACATACCAGCTGAACACGCGATACAGCTGGTTAACAGCTGATTGGTTCGTCCCATGCGCCATGGGTACGAAAACTGATGTGCCGTTGCAATTCAAATCCCCGATAAGTTATAGTCGACGAGGCTATCTTGGCCGGCAAAGACGGCTTCTGCAAAATTTGCCTACATGATCGGTTTTCCTTTCTGTTGTTGTTGGAACAAGGGTGCTGAACGCGTCAGTTTTCCTTCTTATGCCAAGGATACTTGGGGACTAATGCTCAAACGACACAGGCAATACATGTATCGTCACGAGGCCAGGTCGTACCCAACGACTCGGTTGCCCGTGTGGAACAGAGTCGTGCTTAAATATTCAGCCAACAGCAATGACATGCAAAGCATGCCAAACTCTCACATGTGCGGCGCACATGAGCTCGGTTGTAAAACAAAAAGGGCCTTGAGGTACCGACACCGTACTATCTAATTCTTACACAATCAAAAGATAAAAAGGGCCCTCCAAAAAAGTTAGGGCTTTGACCGTACCTGGCCCAAGTAGCAGCCTAAGCCGTAATTGTCACAGGGTTGGTGCAATTAATGGGTATGTATGTACATGACAGCAGCCAATGTAATCCTACCTCTTGACACAATGCACTTCATTGCAGAGCCCCACGTCATGCTGACTAATCACCACGTGGATATATGATAGCGACACGCCCCGAAGCACCATGCCATGGCTGGACGACGCTGCGACAATATGCTGCCCTTCCACCGTCAGGCCACGCCACGGGTGACACGCGTACCCCGTGGCTCCCACAGCCCGGGCAAGCCACGCTCTCCAGCGCCCACGGTGCCTCACCTTGGCCAGCGTGTTCTCCTGCAGGAAGGTGGCGATGCCGGCGCGCACGCGGTTCTTGACGCCGCGCACGGTGCCTCGGCCGCTGCGGATGGTCGCGTCAGGCGGCACGAAGAAGTCGCGCAGGCCGGCGAAGCTGTCCTCCTCCTCGTCTCCCGCCGGCTCTCCGCCGTCCATCTCGTTCAGATGGAAGTGGAAGCCGGCATCGGACGGCGGCGGCGCGTCGCGGCGGCGCAGGGCGAGCTCGCCCGAGTCCGGCGGGTCGGCGCGCGGCTCGGAGGGCGCGCGCTGCCGCAGCGACGCCGTGCCGCACCGCGGCGGCGCCGCGCCCGGCGGGGCACGGCGCCGCGGCGGCTCGGCCGGCGCCGGCGACGGGCTGCGCTCGGGGCTGCGCTCGTGGCTGCGCAGACTGCGGCGCCGCGCCGGCGAGCTGACGGCCGAGTCGGAGGTGACCAGCGAGTCCTGGCTGATGTCGCTGGCCGAGTCGTCCAGGCAGACTCCGACGTCGGTCGAGCTGCCGTCGCTGGCCTGCGAGCCGCCATCCGTGGACAGCGCCGCCGTCGACACGTGGTGCTCGAACTCGCCGAAAAAGTAGGAGCGGCCCGGCGCCGGCGGCTTGGCCACGCCGCCGGCGGGCTTCTGCGTCACGGAGGCCGGCATGGCGGGGGGCGCGGCGATCACGGGCGCGGGCGGCGGCGGCGCGGGACCCTTGAGCGGGTTGTGCGCGCGGCGCGGCGGCGGGACGGGCACTGGCGGCGGCCGCGGCCGGCTGCCTTCGCCGGCAACGGGGCCGGCCGGCGCCGCACGCTTGTTCCGCCCCATTTCTCTCGGCGGGCCGCCTCTCTCGCGGCGGGGCAGCCTCCGAGCGGCGCCGCCGCCGACGGGTCGGCTGCGGTGAGCTGAGCAGGCGGGCTGCGCCGAGGGCGGCGGCCTGCCAGGACTCGGAGGATCGTCCCAGCCGCCGGGGTAGGCGGGGTCCGGCCGGGGATGAGAAGCACCTGAGGTCGGCGCAGCTGATAGGACGGCGCACGACGAGAAGCCGCAGGACCGGACAGAACGGCGCTCGGCGGCGAACAGCTCCGTTTGAGGTGCCGCTCGGCCTCACGCGAGCTTCCCGTCATCAGTCACGCTATTAAGGACCGATGAAACGTGCCAGCACTGTGCACCGCGGCTACTCCACCGCAGCCGACTGGGTTTTAAACTGATAGTCTGGGACTGTGTGAACAAAGTTGGTGAGCGCCGAGCTAGCGTAAATAAGTTTTTGATTGCTCCCTGTCTCCTTTTCAGCGCCGTCCCTTGTCTTTTGACACACTGACTGTGGTTTTGATTGGTTATTGTTTATGTGTGGCCATCTGTTGCTAGGGCCCCTACATTCACTGGCGTTCAGCTAGTCCACCAAACCCACATAAGGCATCGTGTTCACTGACACTCTCCACCCTTTCCTCACCCCGCAAGCTGTCAATACTTGCAACACTTTGTACCATCTCCTGCAAGGCTCAGCCGCTCAGTACATGACTGGCTTGATGACGTAGAAAGTCACTGCAAGTAACCAAAACTTTTATGTCGCTTTACTGGATGCTCGCGAGAGCGATACTGAGCCCCGAGTACGTTGCTGTGAGCACAAAGCGAGAAGGCATTGCCACCTTAGTTCATGACATGCTAAACGAGTTGTTGGAAATCTTATTAGCTGGAGTAAATAACAACCATATATCAGGTATAGAGCACAATTGATGATGAAAATGCTATGCACCATCTCCTTTCTTTTTCTCCTTTTTTATATAGATTTTTTCGAGTTCGAGGTACAGGTTTTTACCTGATTACTTACTGGTCAAAAAGAGGGTGAAGTTAGAGAAGAAGTTATAGTTAGTAAGTAGAAGTTAGCGAAATAAACAATACAATCGCAGTTTTGTCATGACATTTGAACACATGCAAATATACAATGTTTCTTATCATTCAGTTACGGTGCGGAAGAGAAGCCGGGTTCATCATCCAGTTGTACTGCATAATAGAGTCTCAGAAAGGGTCTGTTGTTTCGCCTGATCGACGCGGTAAGTTCATCTCGTGGCTGCTCCAAATGGGCCAGCCTTGCAGTAGCAGCCGCGCCGCATCGTACGGGTACGGCTAGTGCACGACTCTGACAAGCCAGCTGCACAACCCCTTCCTGTTAGACATGCTCGGAAAAGTATCTAACGAAATGGTACAATACAACTTGGGTGGTGAGCCCAACCACACATTCACTCTCTGCACCAAGCGCTCCCCTGTGTGAGGACAAAGACATCCAATTCACCAAACATGATTAAACAGCACAAAGGCTTTACTGCTCAAAAACCGGTCCCTCTGTCCTTCATTGGTGTGATTTTTGGTGGAGCGGATCGAGGAAGGCGCTTGGTTTATGAGGAGAAATGGTTTCGTTGTAGCCTCGTTAAAAAGCGGTATTTGTGAGCGCCATGCACCAGCAGCCACTTTTGGCTGTTATTTGTTGATTAAACTGTTTTTGGACACGCCATAGTGCACAGGACCCTTTTTAGAGTATTTTACTATAAAAAAACAGCACAAGACAACACCATGAATTACGACAAGCTCCGCCGATGCCGCGACGCCCAAATGACGATGATTCGTTTATGCATGTCTGATTGGCATAGTTCACGGGCCAAAAACGAAGGGTCCGTAATCAAGCTGGAAGGTTTGTACAGAAAGCAAATTTGCTTGCCCTTAAAAAAGAGAAAAAACGTGCTTTAAAAAATGCATAAGTTGGCCTGTGCGGTATGTTCCATGCCTTGGAAACACCATTCAGCCCCAATAATAAAAGCATAAGGTTTGCATGTAGCACTCAAGAAGCGCAAAACGTTTGCCGGCGCTCGAGCTCCTGAATAACCTTTCCCTCTTGTTTTGAGCAACATCCTCTGGGTCCTACGCTCACCCTCCTAACCAACAACCTGAGCTGTTGGAGAGGACCCGAATACTCACATCTTCCATGTATCTACACCTGGTCTGACCCGGCTGCTTTGGTATGATAAAGATTGCGACCGGGCATGGCCATGAGATGTTTTCCGTGTGTATCTCTCACAATGCTCGTAATGACTTGGTATAATCAGATCCCCTCTCACTCCTCAGTTTACAAAAAGTTGTCAGTCGCGTTCGAGGGGAAGCCCGCATTCTCCAGAGGCCATCCTCGCTACTTCAACCACAGTCAGAGCATTCACCCGGACAACATCTTTATTTCGGCGCCGAAGGTCAGTCATGTGGTCAAGAAACGCTTGGGTCCATTTGTCTTGATCAGAAAACTGGTAAGTCTGCTAGTAAAGTACGCCTCCAAATTGCTGTTTAGTACCATGATTTCTGCGACCTCCATTGCCGGCGTGAAGTCCCACAGTAATCAACAGCGCGGGAAAAGGCAGTAAACCTCCGAACTACAAATTCCATCGGTAAAAACAATTGCGACCATACCTTTGTGTCGGGGAGTAACTTGGGTAGTCGAATTTCGAGGAAACAACCCAGATGAGGGCCCCATTAAAATTCATCGCCTTCAGGACCGGTTTCACAGCACACAGGCTTTAAAAAACCGATTTCCAGACACACTGCATTGGACACCTCCCGTGCCGCCACCAAGGACGGCACAATAGTTAAGGCCTTCTTCCCTAGTCTTCCGCACATCGAACCGATGAGAGACATTTCGACTACCGTACAATACAGGCGTGGACTGCTCTGTGACCAGGACGCTGCGCTGCAGAGGACTTCACTGACGCATCGATTGGTACCCACATACGATGGATAGCGGGCTGGGCTAGGTACGAATTTTGGAAAAATAACGGCCATGGGTTCGGGCATGGGTAAGACGTGTACGAAATGTGTGGTAGGTACCCTGCGAAGTACAGCACGATGCTCCTGATTCCTTTTTTAGTCATAGTTAGTTCCATTCCCGCTGTTTTTGCAATAAGAGATGCAAAAGTGTAATTTGACTGCACCAATTTCCGGAATCTCTTCCATAATTTGGAACGTAGGTGCTGGAGAAAGGCAAAGGGGTCGGTGACAGATGGGCACAACTGACAAAAAATAGGTAGCGGGTGCTGTGAGCACTGCCCCATGTGTAGAGGGTGGATGGGCTTAGATAAAGTTTACCCTTGAAGGTCTCTTCTATACTGCTATAGACTGAATGCTATGATGCTATGGACTAAAAAAAACGCGGGTGCACCATTCATTTGCGTGCACATGTACAGGCATGGTTACAATTGTCTTATATATGTGGTAGTGGTGATGCCATGTAAAAGCTTGTCTAGGAGAGAGGTCACAAGTGTGCGAATTAATACATGAGGAGATGAATGTGATCTGAAAACAAACACACCAGCAATATGCACAACCAGCACATAATACACAACCAATATGCACACAAATGCGCCTCCGATAGATCTAAGCCGGATTGCGTTACTCTCTTTGACCTAGTGTTTCGCGATGTGCGATAACAAGGCTATCCATGTCGTACGGCCTGCTTGGCTGTGTCTCCCCAGCACACCCCTGCTGTTCTCAATCCAAAAGCTCAGGTTTCGAAATGTCGTGCTGCTTATACACCGCAGCTTAGCACCTTGCAACATTTCTGAGACATTATTAGTAGCCAATCTATGGCCTCTCGTTTAAAAAACAAAAACATTGAAAAAGATACTTTTTCGTGGCTTATCATGCATCCGAAGCATCTGTGAAGTGCTTCGGATGTCTTCGTTGCTGTCCCACTATTTGGGGTCTCCCAATCACCAATGCCTAAAGTAAAACTGTCAAATCTGGAAGAAATTGCATTTTCAACAGGCATCATGTGGGTGGGGCTCCATGTAGCAGTAGGACCCACTTGACAAGAGCGCTCTGGAAGGCCGATGTGCCCCCCCCCCCTCTGACCCTCCCCCACCCCGACGGAAGGCGCTGGCTGCGCGCCTGGCTCGAGCTGTGATGGAGAGCTGGTTCCGAAGAAGGCAACTGAGCGAAAAAATGCCGGTGATAGATGAGCGACAAATTGTTGGCGTGGCCATCCATAAGACTTACCACGCTTGCCTTCGAACCACTTGACCTAGGGCGCCAAATTACCTCAGTAGTCGGTGCACCCTAAAACCCCAATCACCAAACAACAACAGAGCCACTTGGCTTAATGAAATGTGTTAGCCTGATTGAAATGTTTTTGCTCTACCAACACGTACAGCCGGATGTCATGCTAGAAACAATTCCGAGAGCTGTGCAGGTTTTCAAAATTGCCTTTCCGTGTGTATTTTTGTACATACGTACGCCGTCGTGCTTGCTGCAGGAAAAGCATTCAAAACCTTCAACACGCTCTCGGGTGGGGTCTATTTGACTCCCAAAAATTTGCCTGGAATGGCTTTTGAACGCCGTGGCGTGGCCACGGAAAGCTCTGCTTAGCTGTAGAAAACTGAATAGCAAATCGTTTAGTTTCCATAATTTAAATGTACTTTGTTAGGTCGCTGACCCACGGCAGCTCAAAGTCAGACCATGGATTCAGCGAAGACAGTTTCTGGAGAATCGTTCAGTCTGATGCAATAACGGAGTGTTAGATGAAGCTATACATCTCCGAGATAGCTTCTTAGGCAACACAACGATTGAATACAAAATTCAATAGGCCTAGGGCCAGGTCTAAAGGCTAGACCAAGGTTAATGCCAACCTGCTTTATTGCTCTAGAGCTTGCCATGTGGGAAAGTTTCTAGAGCTCATTTCGAATTTACTGATAGCAGGAACTACGTTATTTCCATGGACTTCTTAGAGGTCAGAATGGGCCACTGACCTAACATAACCCAAGTCAACATCTTGTTTTTAAGAACACACTGCCTGGAGTTATCTTTGATGCTTATTCAAATACAAAACTCAAGGCAGCCTTGTATGGTTTTGGTCACCATCACTTGCGAAAGGTCGAAGAAGGCCACTGACCTTAAAAGAGCCCCGGGGCCTTTTGCTTAGAACAGGTATCCAGGTTCTCGTGCACTTAGACACCCGTCTGATATTTGACCTTGTTTGACCCTATTTGACCCGGAGGTTATGACCTAGGAAAGTAGAATGTTGACACAAGTGAGTTCACATTACAAGCTAATGCACCCGGTGAATTTGGTGCCTCAAGCTCTCTTATTTGGTGAGATATGAGCGGGTCAAATTGATCCCCACCCGAGCAAAGGCTATTCATCCGGCCACTCGGGCACGCGTCAACTTCATAGAGTTCAGCAGTTTTCATGGCGACGTGCCACATCGAAGGCCCTAAAACATTGTGTGCGAATGGCACTGGTAAAGAGGTTATGCTATGTACATATGCACTGTTCAGACGAAAGACATCAGCATGACAATCGTCAACGAACTTGGCTGGGACAGGCGTCGTAATGCGTCGTAAGTTGGCGTTCAATGTTTCTGCAACTTTGGTGTTGAATATTACATGCAACGTGCAAAGTTGTGCTGCATGGCTTAAACCATGGACACACTATCCAAGATGAGCTGTTCTAGTTCATCGTGGAAGAGCCGGAACAGAGCCGGCAGCAGTATCACCAGGGACCGCTTCGCAACCGGAGGAAGTGGCCTGTACGCGTTCAGACAGCACTCAGGCCCCGCGGTCGCCGCGTCTGCTGGGCCGCTGCGTCCTGCCGACACGCGGCCCGGTCACGGTCCTGAATGGCTGTCGCTGCTCGCGTGTCGGCGCCGCGGCCCGCTCTGCCCGCGGCGCCGACCCGGGCCGCGTCAGGGCGTCGGTCGACGGTCCGCCAGCGTCGCCCGGCGGCCGGCCCCGCTACGGACGGTTAGTCCAGATACTCAGGGCAGGGTCTCCGTTGTTAAATAAAATACCATCTTATGCATTTATTTCACATGTAAATCAATCAGAGCGGAATAAGAGGTGCAGCACTATTCATGAAATCCGTTATCCCGGTAGTCGTTACTCTCTGAACGTAGGCAGTCTTTAATACTTGTCGAAGGCAATGAGTATGCTATAGTCGTAACTGTTCAGTGCAGCAATACGAACCCCTTCACCTCTCCATCAACTTAAGAGCAAATTAAAGGCTTATGGGCTCAGTATACGTGTTCTACGTACCCGACGGTCTCGTGCTAAAGCAATTTATGTGATTAACACGATACCAAAAATGCTCTTATTTCCATACGTTGAGTGCTATAAGCGAACTGTTGTGTTGGGATCTCAGAAACGGGTAGCATCATGCCAGTTGATCCCGCAGAAAATGCGCTGTAGCATCGGTGCACATAATGGAACGGTGCCTCGTGCGGATAAGGCCACGTCGAGGAAAATGTACCCTCCATTGGACTTCTACGGCCTTGATCTACCTGTTTCTGAACCAGCTTAGTGTTCTGAAAAAGTTAAAATCTCTTCAAACTCATTTCTCCGCGTGCTCACGTGATAGAGTGTTTGAATGGACAATGCAGCCTTTGCAGATGATCGCAAACAACCTTAGCATTGAATGCGCAGTATCACTTATCGCAGGACAGTACCATAATAGGCGCAACTGGTTTACCGAAAGCTACAAACAAAAAACCTGATTTCAGTTTCAAATCTAAAGAAATTGGTCAAGGCTGTAGGTGCTGTTACCTTACTTCGAGCAAAGCCGCCGTCAAAGTGCGTTGGCGTGTATGCAATCACGGCGCAGTTGCCTTAAAGGCCTGAACATGAATGCGTTGTGACTGGGCTTAAGCCCAGCCTTGGACGTCTGCGAGAACGGAAACGGATGAATGGAGACTGATTCTATGATATCAGTCAAAACATTGGTCTTGAAAAGTATTTTAGAATAAATTTCCACCACGCACAGTTTTTTTAAAGCTTGGCTGACAGTATGATGCAGTGAGCTAAGATAAAGCAGTTCTTTTCACCAATGAGAAGCAGGGATGCAGGGACATCACATCACCGAAAACCGTGCGACGAGTAGTCGTGTCGATTGACAGCCAGTCGTGTCACTTTACGCTCCATCGGTAATGACTGTCCGTCGGCGACTTTCAGCTCGACACAAGCACACTCCAGTCACTCCCCATTCGGATATTCTCCCAGTACAAAGTAAACATCCGTTCTCGCTTGCCCTGATTCACAGTCACGGCCCGCTTACAGGCAATGGTGACCAAGGCACTTGCACGCAAAATGGCTGGCCAGCAGCTGTGTTCCCTTTCTCTTTTCGCGTCCTACAAGACATGGTCGTGAATTAGGGCATACGAAATCAGATGTAGACTCCCATAATTTTTGCAGGACTGTCTGGCTGGGGACCAACGAAAGACGTGACGGGACAGCTTGTCGCTGGTATGGTGAGTGACGAGTTCCGTCCACTGGCGGAAGTGGTATGGGAAGTGGGCAACTTCGTGCGGAAGGAGACGGCGACATTCTCAACAGGATTTAACTTGGAACCCTCCAGTGGCGATCGTAGTACCAGAATTAAATGTTAAGTGTGTGACGCATGAATATCGTTTTGATTATGTGAAGACCCGTGTCGTATCAGCGCACCATTTTGCCTTCTTGATATGTTACAGCCTCCGAGCCCTGACGGTACCGACGGCAGACTGTTAATCCAGTGAAACGAATACCGGAATCTGCGTATTGCTTGGCTGAGCAGAAATGGAAAGGTTGTCTGGCAAAGGTCAGGTCAGCTGGCAGCCGATCAAAAAGATCGGCAGGTCACGAGGCGATCGCAGGTTATAACTGGAAAGTATTGATCTGCGGTTCTGTTTGGCTAAAAAGTCCGGGACATAATTAACCATAGTCGCCATTCAAGTCAACGAACAGCGATATATTTGCCATGGAAACAAAAACGGTCGGATTTTTGCGTAGACATATACTACGTATACATACACGCAGTTATTTGTGAGGGTCAGCTGAATATTACCTTTGTTACGGACCACGTACAGTCCAAACACGCCTGCTGAGCAGCGCAATAAGAGTCCGAATGTCTGAGCTGAGGTGCAGTATCATGCGATGGAAGCGAAGGGTACACACAAAGATATCACGCCAGAAGACACGCACGCACACGCACGCAAATAGCAAACTACAGCACACAATAAAAACGTCATGAGTGCATCCCGATTCAAAGACCGGCAGAGCACAGGACGGCAGGCAGCCCGTCGCTCTGCAATGCCATTCGACAGCCCGGGACACGCCGAGGAAGCCGAGAGAGCCTGCCAAGAGTTCGGCCGTCGGCGGACTCGGCCAGATCAGCTCCTGACTATCGGAAGGAACTGCTGGACCATTCAAGGCGATTCCATTAAAATTCCAATGCCTGCTGGGTCATCTGGTTGACTCATTCTGCTGGAGCAATCATTTGTAGATCAGCTGAGGTCAAGACGCAATGGCGGCATCAGTGGGACTTGCGCTAGATTTGAGCTTTTGCGAGCAGTAGTTCTTTGTGTTCCACGATTTTCCCGACGCGATCAACTGGTCTGACCGCATAATTTCCAGTCCGTCACATTTCACGAAGCAAACCTGGTCACCGACGGAGACCGTGTGAACTTAGCTTATGTTTAACCGATGTTATCTAGGTCACTCAGTTGTGAGGGGTAAAACGATGAGACTCATGTGTTTCCCACATAAATGACAACCGGACATATGATTTGAAATACTCAGAATGACCTGCAATTAGCCATTACTGTGCTTATGTACGTAGGTACCGTAATCAGCATCAGGTACTGTACTGTTCATTCGTTTAGGTACTTGCTTATCCGCAATTTAACTTGAAGGGCAGACAATTGCACTCAATGAACTGATCTGATCTTAATCGACTTGATATTGAAAGAGTTTAAATAGGTAGCTGGGGTAACAGTACGACATATTTCTGGAGTGAGTTCAGGCGCCCTTTTGTTCGGTTCCAGTCACATAGATACACCGTCATTCTTACGGATGCTAAAGGGGTTCTAAACTCATTACATAATTTTGCCGTTTCTTGAAGTCTTCTACGCGACCTTAGACTTCATCGATCACGTGACAGAGATCAGCTGAACTTTCCTAAGGGGACTGACCTGGGTTGTCGATTGCCGTGGCTTCTCCGCTACGACCACACGTGAATCGTGGGTGGGAAGTTACAAAAGTGGTACCTTCAAGCGGTTGTGGTGCTTGTGATGTTAAGTGCAGTAATGGTACCTCCAAGCGGTCGGGGTGCATGTGTGTGTGGGGGGGGGGGGGGGGGGAGATGCGGTAATGGTACCTCCGAGCGGTCGGGGTGCATGTGTGTGTGTGGGGGGGGAGATGCGGTAATGGTACCTCCAAGCGGTCGGGGTGCATGTGTGTGTGTGTGGGGGGGGGGGGAGATGCGGTAATGGTACCTCCAAGCGGTCGGGGTGCATGTGTGTGTGTAGGGGGGAGATGCGGTGATGGTACCTCCGAGCGGTCGGGTGCATGTGTGTGTGTGTGGGGGGGGGGGGGGGGAGATGCGGTAATGGTACCTCCAAGCGGTCGGGGTGCATGTGTGTGTGTGTGTGTGTGTGAGGGGGGAGATGCGGTAATGGTACCTCCAAGCGGTCGGGGTGCATGTGTGTGTGTGTGTGAGGGGGGAAATGCGGTAATGGTACCTCCAAGCGGTCGGGGTGCATATATGTGTGTGTGGGGGGGGGGGAGATGCGGTAATGGTACCTCCAAGCGGTCGGGGTGCATGTGTGTGTGTGTGGGGGGGGGGGATGCGGTGATGGTACCTCCAAGCGGTCGGGGTGCATGTGTGTGTGTGGGGGGGGGATGCGGTAATGGTACCTCCGAGCGGTCGGGGTGCATGTGTGTGTGTGTGGGGGGGGGGGAGATGCGGTAATGGTACCTCCAAGCGGTCGGGGCGCGTGGGAGAGGGAGTTACAGCAGTGGTGCCTCCAAGCGGTCGGGGGGTGCATGAGAGAGGACGTTACAGTGATGATAGGGGTGTATGGAAGATGGAGGTACGGTAATGGTACTTCCAAGCGGTCAGGATGCATGGGAGAGGGAGTTACAGCATTGGTACCTCCAGGCGGTCGCGGTCAGTGCGACACCCAGTGCAACTGTGCAAGCTTGAAAGAAAGACTCTTAGGTATCACTGCCGGCAAATCAGCTCAAATAATGGACTATTCACAGTCGCGGCTAGCGTGACGTATTCACGAGCATGCGTGGCAGCTTAAGCTCATGTCGTTGAACCACGCCGGTGGCACGGCGGTAAAACTTAGTGTCGGCGCTAAGTGGCAGGCCAACGTTGCGGGTTTGAAGCCCATCGCGAAGTAGGCTCGATTGCCGCTTGAAGTGTTTGTTTCCTCGAAGAGCAGGGAAGATTTTACCGCCGGATGTCGTGTTGTGTGCTTGCATAACACGTTCGCCCGCTGGAGCTGTTTGGTTCACAGGTTGGAGCTTGAGAACTTGTGAAAATCATCTCACAGTTCGGATGGCTCAGGCACTAGTGTTGGTGCGTATACAGCAAGCTCTGATTAGCGAGGACTGAGATTCCAACGGCGCTGTAGCGCACAACCCATGCCTCTGCAGTAAAAAATAGTTTTATATGGATGTATGCCATGACACACCGCATTTTTACCAGCATAAATCTGTGTCGAGTAGGTAGAAGTGCGTCGTAGGTCACAGACCCGCATCGCTATCATATTGCTGCACCAATATCATACGCGATATTATCGTGCCGCACTCACCTGAAATGTGCTCACGCAGGTGTAAGATGCGGAGGCCCGTGAGATGCAACCCTCTTCACCGAGGGTAGACATTCGATGGCGAAGCCAAACCCGAAAACATTATATAGCGTTCCATATGAAAAGGGGCAGGCATTCGAAGGCTCACCACCTAAGTTAAATACCAGTGATAACCAAGTCAATGAAAGACTAAGTTAAATACCAGTGATAATCAAGTCAGTGAAAGACTAAGTTAAATACCAGTGATAACCAAGTCAGTGAAAGAATAAGTTAAATGCCAGTGATTACCAAGTCAGTAAAAACTGTGATGCAAGCGTACAATTCAGTACAACAACGAACAAGGCCGTGATGGTTTACAGACCCCAGCAAGAAGACAAATGCTCCCGTGTTCGCGGAAACCGTCCGTGACCTTGTGACCTCATGTTCACGTCAGGCCGTCTCCCACCACCGCTGGCTTCGGAAGTCGAGACCGTAGCCACTAACAAACGGCACGCGCAATACTGCGCCCGTAATGACCCGGTAACTCACCGTCTGGTGTCAAAACAATTGGAGAATGACCCATCCATTGTACTCTGGGGCGGGAAGCAGCCGCCGCCGTTCGGGCCTGCCACTGCGAGCCGCGCCTGAGTACCGGATGCCCGCTGGGCCGGTATGCCTGCTGGGCTGGGCCGGGCGAGGCTCAGCCGGGTGATAAATCCTTTTCGGATGCCGCCCCGGCGCTCTCGCGGCTGGCGCCCCCCCCCCCCCCCCCCCCGGCGGCGCGGGCGCCTGCCACGTCCCCTTCTCACGCCCGGGCATGTGATTAGGTACCGATTAGCGGGTGAGCTACGCGAGGCTGCTGAATGTTACGCCACCGGAGAAATTCGAACGGGTCAGGGCCGACCTTCCCAGCGCTCCGTTTTGCTCCAGTCTATTTCGGTCGCCATGCACAAGACAACGGGCTCCTTTGTGAACTCATCCGCTTGATACAGTGATTAGAATTCATCTCGGTATTACGAAAAAAATATATTTAGGGGCCAAAATTTTGCATGACGGCCGACTAAAACTATCAAATATTTGACTAGGCAGCTGAGACTCAGCCTTGCGCTAATTAGTGATCTCACTCTTAGCTCCCTTTACGAGGCTCCACTTGCTTTCCATGTGAGTACATTGAGCAAGGTAATATATTTCAGCAGTATGCCAATATCAAGCAGTAGATGGATACCTGAGCACTTTATTGAATGAAGGCCATGATCACATCACTCCTGTTTACGACGCATCAAATAGGTTTGCCATCCTCGGGAATGTGTATATTGCTCTTGTTTACAGGGAGGCAGTCGAATATTGAAGGTAAAAAATGTGAGCACGTGGAGGACAAATCAAAAGGAATGGCAATTAACGCGGCCAAAATCAAAAATAAAACAGAGGAAAAACGTATAGTGATAAAATAATGCCTTTCTTAGATCAGAGAAAAGTTCATTTAACTTAAAAGTCAGTAAAAAGTCAATCGAAAGGTCAGTCTCAAAACAAAAAGAGTCACAGGATAATAAAGTTTTAATTCGAAGGATAGATCGTCTAGAGGTAACCCGTAAAGAGTGACAAGAGGCAAGTCAAAAGTAAAAGTCGAGGTGACTGAATCGTGAACGGGAAAAATGACCAACACGGAAACAGCACTGGAGGAAAATGACTGCAGTCTTGCAGCCATCAGCTAAGGAGAAGTGTACACTCAGCTTGAATGTACCAGTGTGGACCGGACCCGCACCATACCAGAGGCCGGGACCAGACCCACGCCGGACCAGAGGCCGAGAGGATACTGACAATAAGATGCAAATCAGAACAGACCACATTGGAATGGACCGAACCGGATGTAATATAACAAGACAGGACTGGACAGAACAGCACAGCACAGCACAGCACAGCACAGCACAGCACAGCACAGAACAACACGGAAACAGATGCAGACATATGGACAGGTCCAGACCGGACTGTTCTGGACAGGACAGGGTCGGGCCATGGCCTGAGTCGGACCAGACCAGCCTACGTCAGGTCTGATAGAATCGTACCGAAAGCAACCGCTAGCTTTTTTCGGTCCAGAGTTATCAGAGTTCTTTCGGAGTGAACCGAACGCGCCCGGCCAGTCAGGATAGGCTGTTGACATCCAGGAAAAGATCTAACCTCGCCGCGCTGAACCTGACCAATCAGACAGAACGGCATAAGTTAAAACACGTTAAAACAAGACAAGGCAAGACGAGATAAGGCAAGAGAAGAGAGTATAAGACAACGTAATACAGCGTAAGGCAAGACAGGACAGATCAGGGCAGGACAGGACAGGACAAGACACGACAAAACCGGCCAAAACGGGCCTGGCTAGTGTAGACACGATCGGCCCCGGCTGCACGAGGGACAACAAAATCCAGGGCAGGATAAGACAGGACCGCATCAGATAGGGCAGACGATATCAGACAAGACAAGATCAGATATGGTCCGGACTGGATCGGCCCAGACCGCACTGGATCGGCTCGGATTGGACCAGACCGGACTGAACTGGACCGCCGTATTAGACCAGACCGGATCGAGCTGGACAGGACTAGGCCTGGCTGGATCGGCCTGGGGCTGACCGGGCTGAACTGGACCAGACCGCACTGGACCGGACCACCGTATTAGACCGGACCAGATCGAACTGGACAGGACTGGGGCCGGCTGCATCGGCCTGGGCCTGACCGGGCTGAACTGGAGCAGACCGGAGACGGAAGCCCAGCCAGTCGGGGCAGGACGGGTAGGGCAAGATGAAACGGACTAAGACGAATTTAACTCTGTATTAGCCCTCACTTCCCCAATTGATATCAGAGGACATCGTGTCCAAAGACTTGCTATTCCAGTACATTTACATGTTCCCCAGCGGAATTTTATCAACCTATTTTTGTTGTTTTTCCTTCTATAGTTTTATTACTTATTTAAATTTTATCATTTCCTACCATACTTTAATTTATTTTGACCTGAGCTTTAGTCCTTTCTGTGCTTTTATCCATAATGGGCTTTGCCATTTGATTTTTCAAAACAATTTTTTGACCATTCGGTTTTGTCTCCATTGGCCTTCATCACTTTTTGCTTTCACTTTTTTCTGTTGTCTTTTCCCTTTGATTTTTATATTCCCCTTTTTATGATGGCTATTTGTCTGTACATTGTAACTCCGTAGCATTGTTTTGCGTTTCCCTCTAACGCTCGTCATTCATTTTGTGATACCCTGCGCCGTCGCACATACCATTTGGTTCAGGCGTAATTTACAGATTTCTGCGTTTCATACACGACACACACGCTACCGAAGACAACTAAAAGAGGGTGGGGCGCCGGTTTGTTAGCTGCATAATAACAGCTGGAGGAACTGCATTCGTCAGCAAATATTCTGGCGAGTTATATACCTAACACTTAGCGAGATTTCCTGTCGATTGAGACCAACTTACCTGACTCACCACGTATTGCATAATATCTTGACTGACCCAACACACCGTCAAACCGTGACCTGACCATCAAACACACCATCTACCGTGCCCGCGACAGAACGGGTTCCCTGCCGAGCTTGTCTACGGAGCCGGCCCTGCTTGACGCTGTCACTTTCGCTACAGACAACATCGACAGACGCATGGTGACGTCACTTGTCACAACTGACACCTCCGAAGCTTTTGACACCGTTGAGCGTGGCTGTCTCCTGGACAAGCTCGGCTGGTATGGCATCCGTTCGGATTAATTCTCGGTGTGGCTTCGGGGACGTACCCAGAGTGCGCGGGGTGGGTGTGTGCACTGGATGTGACTCGCAGAGTGGTCAAGGGATCCATCCTGGGACCACTGCTATTCCTAACTCTCACCGATGACTTGCCGAAACATATCCCGCATGGGAAGTTTGCACGCAGACGTAGCCCAGTTCCTTGATGCTGAATGTTCAACAAGCCTCCAGACTCTGAACGCTCGCGTCGAATGTTCCCTCCGTGTGGCACCGCAGTGGCCCGCTCAGAACCGACTGAAAATTTATCCATCTTAGACCGAACTTACCATCTCAAAGTCTCGGCGTCAAAGCTTCGATGTCGATTTCTCGCTCCATTTCGGTAATGTTGAAAGCCCAGCATCACAGAGCGTTAAGGTCCTGGTCGCCGCCATCGCCTCACACCTGGCGTAAAATGCGCACATAGCCTCTGTTGTTCAGCGGGGCTATTGTGTCCTGGTGGAACTGGCCAGAGTCCGCCACAAACTTCCGATGTATACCAGGCGCCTGCTGGTGTAAGCTCTCGTCTTTCCTCACATACGTTGCTGTGTGACCGTGTGGAGGAGCTGTACGTCAGCGCAAAGACAGCGTGTTCAGAAGGCGCTCAACTTTGGCATCCGCACTGTGGCTGGCCTAAATCAGTGCGATCATGTGATCCCATCACTACGAGAACTTGGATGGTCTAACTGTGAGTAAATACCCACCGATCGCGACATCATTACCATGCGGTGTCTCATCCCTGGTCACTGTTCATTTGAATAGATGGGCGAGCGACCGCTCAGGCGCTCTGACGTGCCAACCCGCCCCCCGCCCACTGCAGAGGACGGCCAGCTGCACTTACCTCGAGTGCGAACAGAAGTCGTCCCTCGTAGCCTTTTCTACCGGGCCGTGAGCGCTTGGAATAGTCTGTCATTGCAAATAAGGCGGCAGAATCTCTCCGCTCCGCGTTGTTCGGCGCGCGGGAGCCCGGATGACATTAACCAAATTAACATTGTTGCCGTGTCATCTTTGCTTTGAATTGCGTGAGAATAATTGTAATTGCTTTTCTCATATGCGTTTTAACTGCCATGCATTAACCATCATGCATTGTCGACAAATTGTCGACGTTGTATTATGCTACCATGTTTAGGCTTGGAGATCATATAGCCCGTCGAATGGAAGGTGGATCTGCATCTGTGTCAGAGACCGTATGTGTAGTATCGCCAGTCCTTGATTTATTATGCTGCAGTATTTTTGCAAAATTAGGTCCAAATATCACCGTGCGACGGACTGCTACCATTATCATGGATTGGCATTACAGCACAATAGACTATTGCCATGTGGCAAACGTTCTGTATTGGCAGGTATTGAAATTCGGCATTTTGTAAGTGTTTTTCCGTGGCAGTTCAATGCACCATTTTTGGGCGCGTCAAAAGCCGTTAAAGATAAGTTAGCATCACTGTATAGATGTGAATACCATGCTAAGATTGCAGCATTGGGATGACTGAGGTTCGTGTTGCCGGTACCCTGCGGTCCGGCTTGGCCCGGCCCGACCCAGCCCAGTCCAATTCGCCCGTAGGATCGTGTACCCGGCCCGGCCCGGCCCAGACCAGCTCAGCCCAGCCCAGCCCAGCCCAGCCCAGCGCAGCCCAGTCCGGGCCGGGCCGGCCTGTGCCGGTCCGCCGCCTCCAAGACGGACGGACGGGCGGCGGACGGTGGCCGGACAGCCGGCGCGAGACGCGTTACGTCACCGCCGCGCCGCTGCGGCTGGGAGCAGTCGAGCGACACGCTTTCTCGCGGGTCGACTGTGTAGCGTCCGACGCACACTGACCGCCTCCAACCAGCGGCGACAGACGCGCGCGCCGGCCGCTGGGGGAGCGCCGGCCGGCGGGGGAGCGGCGGCCGACGCGGCGAAAGGCGGCGACGGCGGGGGGCCGCGAGCCGCGCTCGTCTCGGCCGGCGGCGAGAGCTGAAGCGAGACGGCGCAGTCCTTCGATCCATTCGAAGCACATGGGCTGCTCCAGGGATTCCCGCGCCATTTCGTTTGACTGAGCGTCATCGGAAGTGTGTGGTTCCTTCTGCCAGCCCGGTCTCGGAAGATATTCAAAAGATGAAGGGTAGTATAGCGAGAGCAGCGGGACATCGCGGCAGGTGATGACTTTCGGCCGCACCACACGGATGTCTGACTCACTTCACAGTGAGACGGAGTAAGAGACAGCAGACCGACTCTCACAGGTACAGCAGGAAGGCAGCTTTAGTCCGCGCCATCAGATCTAAAAACACATGCCGTTAGCGTTGCCCATGTCACATCTATTTTTGAAATGTTCGTTAGAGATTTGCTTCCGTCGTGTTCAACTTCAAAAGCGAAAATGAAAGACCAAGTGCGATTTTGGAAACAAGCCTGATCAGCAACGGGCAGTTAATGGTTTTTTTTTATTAACAAGCGCTCGGGCGCGGGTTCAATATCACCCCCGAAGGCAATATCACCCCCAGGATGATTTCCGAACGGGGCCGTACAGCCGCGGCATACTTTGCATAACTGTAGGCTATTAAACGTCAAATCTTTTGGCACAAAAGATTTAGATGTAACTTGTTAGGTCGCTAATCTATGGCAGGCCAAAGTCAGGCCATGGTTGCTACAGAAGGTTATTTCAAGGGAATTGTTCAGCCTGATGCGACAACGGAGTGTTAGACAAAGCCATATATCTCTGGAATAGTTTCGCAGGAAATTAACCAGCTTAATACAAAATTACACAAATTCATTGACCTAGGGTAAGGTGTGAAAGTCAGACCAACGTCAAAACTAACCTGCTTTTTTACTCGATGATTTGTTTTATGGGTGGTTTCTGGTGCTCATTTCGATTTTATTAACTACAGGGACCGCAACAGACATGTTCAATGAACTTTTTAAAGATCAGGTAGCAGGTCTCTTACTCAAAATGACACTGGTCAACACTTTCGTTTTAGGAGCATACCCCTTGACGTGATTCCTTAAGCTTGTTGGAATCAGAAAATAGGAGCAACCTGGAAGATTTCTATTCACATTGACCTTCCAAAGGTCAAATAGGGTCACTGAGCTTGAATGAAAACGAATGAACGTTTTCTTCAAATAGGTATCTAGGTTCAGGGTGGTTGAATGAGGGGGTCTGGGTGCACAATGGACACCATTCTGGAGTTTGGCCTTGTCTGACTTTATTTAGCCCCAAAGTCATAAATAAGCTAGGAATCAAATTTTATGTAAGTTGTTCAGTTCATAAGCGAGGAACGTTATTCACATATAAGACAACAGTATTAGCCTTATTCATCGGAAAAAGCAGGAGAATGGAGATAAAGTTAGGCCGATATTCCGGCAACATGCCTTTATCAAAACAATAGAAACAATAGCAGAAGTGAATTCCTTTTTGCTATTGTTTCGATAAAGGCATGTTGCCGAAATATCAACCTAACGTTATCTCCATTCTCCTGTTCTTTTCCGAGGAATGAGGCTAATACTACTGTCTTAACTTCAAACTTGGATGCAATTGAGTTCACATACAGGCAAACACACCCTGTGAATTTGGTGTCTCTAGCTGCCGCGGGTCGAATTGACCTGCCCACCCGAGTGAAGTGTGGTCAACCGGCCACCTGGGCGCGTGTCAGGCCGCAATTAAACGCATTCGACTTGAAATGGAAATGGACTGCCTCAGGATCAGGTCTAAGCTACAGTAGCATCCAACATTCGCAACACAAGCTAACGATTTCCGTCTGCCGGCGCCACTATCACCACGCGGGCTTCGCTCTTTGTGCTGGATGGGAGCGCATTTGTTCCGAATTTTTCGCCCGAATAATTATGCTTCATGAAAATGGCACGAGGTCGTCGCCCGGCCGCTTATTCCGTGATCGACGCCACGCCCTACTGGCCATTTTGCACGTCTGATGACGCTCTCGGCACGACTCCGAACAGCCGTTGATGCATTGACTGAGACTCGCACCCACGAACCCGCGTTCAGTTCAGGGGCAATGAGCATCTCACGAAAAACATGTGCTTTCCCGTGCCGCCGAGCTCCAGATGCTCACCGCTTGTGCGCCATGAACTCGGCTGTTGCCGGCTGTCTCGCAGTGCACCGCAGACACGCGCCCGGCTGTTGCCGGCTGTCTGGCAGTGCACCACAGACATACGCCCGGCTGTTGCCGGCTGTCTGGCAGTGCACCGCGGACATGAACCCGGCTGTTCCCGACTGTTTGGCAGTGCACCGCGGACATACGCTCGGCTGTTGCCGGCTGTCTGGCAGTGCACCGCGGACATGAACCCGGCTGTTCCCGACTGTTTGGCAGTGCACCGCGGACATGAACCTAGCTGTTGCCGGCTGTCTCGCAGTGCACTACAGACATGAACCCGGCTGCTCCCGACTGTCTGGCAGTGCACCGCAGACATACGCCCGGCTGTTGGCGGCTGTCTGGCAGTGCACCACAGACATGAACCCGGCTGCTCCCGACTGTCTGGCAGTACACCGCGGACATACGCCCGGCTGCTGCCGGCTGTCTGGCAGTGCAACACAGACATGAACCCGGCTGTCAGGTCCGAGAAAGTGCTCGGAAGGAGGAGACCCACTCGCTCGATGCCAGACATTGCTGAAGGACGTGTTTCCCTGCAGCTACAGCAGTGCATGCCGATCTAATGTCAAAGGAATTGCTGTACATATGCGAGCCAGGCCTTGTTTGTTATGGTTGCAAGCTGATTGCAAACTTTTATCGCGCGATAACATATTCCAGTAGCTCAGTTGGTAAAGCGTCATATACTCTGGCCGACTGTGACATATATGTGAAAGCCTGTCCGAAACAGCGCTCACGGGTTTCAGTGCTAACAAGTTAACAAGTGACCAATTGGGCAGACTGCAGATTATTTTAATTCTGTAGAGAATACGTTATAGAGCCTTGGATAGGTTGGATAGAGTCTTAGATGTACTGAACACGGAAGAGCCGTGCCAAGTCATTTGTGGTTAACGTGGACAATCATCATTCCGATGCATATCGCAATCCTTCTGCAAAAATTGCGCATTGAACTGGAATGGCTGTGATTATATGACGGAGTCAGTGTATTCGCAACAAGCAATTCTCAGCACAGGTTGTGGCCCCAAACCCATCAATGGGAGACTCGCTGTCAACTTTCGGAATAGAAAATACCAACATTTTTTTTATACACATTCCAGCACATGTCACCGCTTTGCATGGGTGCCTTGTTCGCAGGGCAAGACCGAGTGCGAACTTACATCGCTCTCGCCTCCCATCACGGTCACACGCCTGCCAGCACGAAGCCGCGTTTTCCTCGAACATGGTGCCAGCGTAGTGTGCACCCTATGGGAAGCTTTGGTTAAGCTCGGCACGCGAGGCTAACAGGCCGAAGACGTTGGTGACGAGGGCGGGGTTGTTTTGAACAGTTTTAAGGTGATCTGGCGACGGCCGTGGCGCTGAGTCCACGGCGGCGTCGCGGCACGGGTGACTCGGATGGATGACAGCGAGAAGTGCCGAACTCATCGGTCGGTACCCGGTGCAGGTTTGCGTTCTGCCATTGGAGTCGAGAGGCGGCTCGAGACCCCCGGTTAGAAGCTTCGCCACGTCCAGCAGAGTGACCCGCCGGCGATGGAC
Source organism: Pollicipes pollicipes (assembly GCF_011947565.3). Lineage (NCBI taxonomy): Eukaryota > Metazoa > Arthropoda > Thecostraca > Pollicipedomorpha > Pollicipedidae > Pollicipes > Pollicipes pollicipes. The sequence goes on along the minus strand of NW_023596297.1, from coordinate 29,049,748 downwards.
GTGCGTGACGTTCCTTCCTTCATGGAGGCTTTAAAGAAATCCATTCAAACTTTCGCAGCCGGGTGGGCAAGGGCAGGGTGGGGACTCACGGAAACGGTGAAAGGGACAACATCGATGGGTTTATCCACACCTCTGATATCTCCAATGAGACTACTCGTGCGATTGCTGACTGTCATATAGCAGAACATTTTAAGAGCGAGCACAGGGTTTTTACTCGGCGTTACGAGGCGGCCTGGGATGTAACTTGAAATGAACAGAAGCGCACGGTGTTTGTCTCGTCTATTGAGGACGACTGATGTCGGTCAGCATATGTTACATTTATGAAGTACCTGTATCATCACCTTGCGCCAAACACAAAGCGTTCATGTTGACTTACTCAAAGTGGAACAAGAAACACACCTGTAGAAGATGCATTATGTCGTGCAGGGGTTCCGTAAATGTTGGTATGTATAGTTGAAAATGCATGGCTTTACGAACAAGCTTAAATATGACCTGATCTAGTCAGGTTAATTATCAACATAACTACAACAGCTTGTAACAAATCGTGATATATCGATGATGCCAGTCAACTTGTTTATATTCCCAATTTCTGTCATTCTTTGTTTGTAAATGTCTGTGGGGTGGCCCTAAATATGGCTTGGGATGAACAGAAGCGCACAGAACTATAGTTTGTACCTTTGCCTATATACTTATACCTATGCGTATTTGTATCTATAGCTGTGGTTCAATGAAGTGGTAGTTTCCATGGAACGTTGATGGGTAAAAAATATTGTTGACTTTGATAACTGTGTTTGAACTTCTCGCACCTGCAACGTAAACTGCCCAATGTTATGTCACATAGGAAGTTGATATTCGTGTCAGTCACCAGCGACAGCGGAATTGCTCGATACAGCGGCTTTCCTCGAGTTTAGTTGAACAATCGTTGATGCTGAATCAGTTCCACAGAGTCCCTGTGGGGAGTTATACATGTAAAGATTCAGCTGCGATAAATAAATGACCTACGATATTGTTAAGTCAACAAAGTCTTCGCATTAAGGGAGCAGGGCTTAAGAGACAAAATTTTGAGCATTTCTATCCGTTCAGTTTTTTGTACAAATTGCTGCAAAATAAAATAACGGTTGAGTTTTCTCGCATACATGCAAAAAGCAAGCATTAAATTTGACATTAAAGACGTGTTAGCACATTGCTCATGGACGAAAGCAAGCAGCATAAATCCCAGATGCAATCAGACGATTGCAAGGTATTAGGTGTTCTACACTTGGGCTCAGACCTCTCAGTTATTTGCCGAAACTATGCCCTTACGATGAAGTTTGCTGTCGCAGCAAGACCAATACCGCAAAAGCATAAATAATACCTGCCACTACGTTAGACTTTTGCAGTAAATCCACTACACCACCGAGCTCATGCCATCCTTTGAGCAGATCTGACCACCAGGACAACAATGCACGTGATGTGGCACTGCTGGGGATGCATTTTACAGTGGGCCAAACACTTTTTCCTTGCAACTGCACTAGCACTCCCAACCAGTTTGGGTTCCCTGCCTGCACTGTGCAGTCAGCCTTCATTATCAGGCCCATGGGTTTCTGGCCGAATAAAGGAGTCAGTGGCGCAAGAGGTACAGGTGCAAGTGCGCAGGGGCTCCAACGGTTATTCGTCCGCGGTTCTTATATATATATATATATATATATATATATATATATATATATATATATATATCTCTCTCTCTCTCTCTCTCTCTCTCTCTCTCTCTCTCTCTCTCTCTCTCTCTCTCTCGAACACTCCCGCGCATCGAGCAAATAGATTGTTTAATTAATGCTTTAGATCTGACAAAACTAAATGCTATATATGCGCTTATAATTGTAGTTAGTTGATGCCTGCAGTAAATTGTGTTTGATTCGCTTATGATTGCATAGTTTGCGCTTTTGCAACGCATCGGACGAAGCGTGCACATATCGAACTGAAGTCATGGTTCCTGGTCCCACCCCCAAATACGTCCGGTCCACCGGTGCGTAACGACCAAGAGTAGAAAGTCAGGTGAAAGGGCTGATTGGCATTAGATCATCCGGCGCAATATCTCATCAGCGGTTTGCACATCCATAATTAATCAGCAGCTAGCACGATAAAGCTGTGCAGGATATACTTAACGGTTTGTGGGTGAGACCAAGGCTATATGATGCCTGAAGAGCAGCTTGCTGACATAAAAGTATTCAAGCTGTTCCACATGAGAGCCTGAATTAACAAAATTCAACTGTAGCATCGAATAGTGCATGTAAATTTTGGCAATCTGCCAATATGCTGCTATTTATCAGTAAAATCCAGCCGGTGGTGCGTCCTGCTCATTTTTTTGTGTGGATGTAAGCCAACGCGTAAAATATGCGGTAACATGGGCGGGAGCATTGCAAAATAATTTGACATCAGGCACCTCAATACCAACGTTTTCTAGACTGAACAATTTGCTCGCATACTCTTTGGATGTTCATGAACGCGGAAGATTGGTGGTTCACCCGCACGCGCTGACTATGAATTATTCATTACTTTTCAGGGTTTGTTTACATTTTCTATCGCGACCAGACCACATAATTCAAGGCCTTTCTTGATTATATGCTCCCATTTCTGTACTGACGAAGCACTAGAATGGGCTCCGTTGGGCGCTGCCTCGACACGTCCCCGGCTGTCGCGAGGATCATTCAAGCCCTCAGGGCAAGGCCGAGGCTCCTGCATCATGTGGCGTCAGCTCACTTCCGGTAGAGAAGAGCGGTGGAAGAGTGACGTCATGGACTGAATAGCTCAAAAACAGCGCAAGCAGGAGAAAGACTTGTCCCAGAGCAGCCCGGCAAGTGCAGAGTGTTTCCTTACGGCGTGCTGTGACGATCAGATGCGCTGTTCTTCGGCGGCAAGCAAACATTAAGTTCGATAGCCTTAAAACCACTTTTTATCGATTATTTCAGAGCTTGAGTATCACTGCAGTGTTTCACATACTTAAATACGTCAGGTTACGTTGCCTCGTGAACCAATTGACTTCAAATGTAATTCACCTGCTTGTACCAGAACGTGATGTGCATATTTGCTCTTTCATATGTAGGCGTCAGTGAGGGGCTGCTTCCATCATGTCCTACGGAGCATGTTGTGCTAACCTGCTGCTGAGCTGACCTGCTCTGGCCCGTTTTTCCATGACAATGAAGCGGCCTTTTCGCTGTTTGAAGGGAGGGGGCAGCCCAGGTGGTCTGATCGACCCAGACTGCTTCCAAAGCCACCTTAAAAACCAGCTGCAGGTCATCGTCGCTCCGAACTAGCAGGTCATCATCGCCGAGTCTCGGCAGGTCATAATCACCGAGTCCCAGCAGATCATCATCGCCGAGTCCCTTCATCATGTCCGGAACTAGCAGGTCATCATCGCCGACTCCCGGCAGGTCATCACTGCCGCGTTCCCTCGACGTCGGTGTGTGTCAGGGGTCTAGCTAAGCCCGCTCCTCTCTATCATCGCTGCGCTCAACATGTCATGCCACATCCCAGGCGAGGTCTCCGGTCTCCACGTGCGCATCGTCGAATGCGTCGGCGACGCTCGAACCGTCACAGTCAGACTGCGCGGTCGTCTCGCGGGCATGCAGTCCGCCGCGCGGTCGTCCCGTGGACATGCAGTCCGCCGCGCGGTCGTCCCGTGGACATGCAGTCCGCCGCGCGGTCGCCCCGTGGACATGCAGTCCGCCGCGCGGTCGTCCCGTGGACATGCAGTCCGCCGCGCGGTCGTCTCGCGGACATGCAGTCCGCCGCGCGGTCGTCTCGCAGACATGCAGTCCGTCGCGCGGTCGTCTCGCGGACATGCAGTCCGCCGCGCGGTCGTCTCGCCGACATGCAGTCCGGCGCGCGGTCGTCTCGCAGACACGCAGTCCACCGCGCGGTCGTCTCACAGGCATGCAGTCCGCCGCGCGGTCGTCTCACAGGCATGCAGTCCGTCGCGCGGTCGTCTCGCAGACACGCAGTCCACCGCGCGGTCGTCTCACAGGCATGCAGTCCGCCGCGCGGTCGTCTCACAGGCATGCAGTCCGCCGCGCGGTCGTCTCGCAGACATGCAGCCCGCGCTGGCCCGGTTCACGAGAGAAGCTCGGTGGCCGGTAGTGTCCGTGAAGAACCTGGACCCGATCATGGGCTGCAACCTAAACCGCGTATCCCACACAACAGCCTGTTGAAGAGACACAGTGGCATCCTGATTGGATCGATGCACGCGAACAGCCTATTGCCGGCAGGAGCATATCGCCGCGAGGATGGCTTCCCGTGGCAGTGAATGCACGGGCTCTGGCGCACATGCGGCATTGTTCAGTCTGCAGTAATAACGCTAACTATACAACGTCGAGGCAGATTCGAGAGGTGCTGACCTGGCGACACGCGTCGTCCAGGGACGGAAAAAGTTTCAGCACATTTTCGATGTGATGCGCGACCTCGGGTAGCTGTCGCATCAGACAGCTTGCCGAGTTCGGCACCCTGGACATGACGCACGAAGTGCTAACAACCGACGAACCGGAGTCTATTGGCACTCGGCTGCGTTGCAACAGAGATCTGATCAAACGAAAAACGCGACGCGCCGATCGTTTGCGTTAGCTGGAACGAGAACAGGTTTCGTCAAAAACACGGTTGCTCGCCGTGCCAGCCATGTCAACGACAGCAACTTCTCGGACACGCCATAGATGCCATGCATTTGCCAACTTGTTGGCTCAGGGTCGCGATGAACAGGATGCTTAATTTATAACCACTCGCAAGGCGTCGGTACTCGTGGCTTGCTGTTATCAATTACTTTTTTGACGGGCTTATTCTACTAATTTTAATGCTTACTTTCCGCTACACGGAGCGCGGGTTCGCATCGAGCTGCAGCTGCCTGGAACTGCTTGCCATCGCACGTCTGTCATACCAGAACGCTGAGCGTGGTTAAGACCGACGTGCGCGATATAATTTTAACCACTGATCACTGATCTGATCCGGCCCACAGCGTATTGATAGGTCTATCTTAGCTCTTTGTTCGTATCAATTTATTTTATGCCTTTTGTATGTACTTTTCATCCTGCACCTGTTTGACCTGAAACTGTAATAGCCAACAGGTAAATAGTTTCCAATTTACTGATACGTTAATGAGCGTTACGAAACATTTCTGAATGATTAACGTTGAACTGTGTGATACGACGTGGGGTTGTAAAGAAAATAATTTTGTGGAACAATATCAAATCGTTTTTGGCAACGCAGTGCAACACCACGCCCATAAACCACGCTCCATACCTATACTCCTCCGAAAGTGAGGTTTGGATCCAAAGCAAGCTATCGATTTGAACGGTGTTCAATTTCACAAGGTAATTGTACACTTAGTCCACTTTTTGCAAGAACCCAATATCCCAGGCTATGTCTGGGTCTGGACTGTGGCATTTCGGAAGGCTGTACGACAACGCTTAGCTGCTGGTGTTACACGTACCTGTACGGCTAATTTGACGTGGCCAATGCCAGTTGAAGAACGCGTGGACCCATAATCCGCACGATGCAGGGATTTTGGGTGTCTACAGCATCTCCAGGTTGGAGCAAATTCGCCGAAATCTAATATCCTTGTTCACCCTTACATTACTCCTTCATTACGAATGTTCACACAAATTTGCTCGTAGCAATTTTTTGTGCCTGCTCGCTCCGACATTGCCTTTTGTTTACGCGGACTGTATCAACTTGGTAGCTTTTGTTTCCAGGCATTACGCCTGGTTTCACTTCTTTTTTTATAAACATTAGTGTCATACGGAATGCAGTGTTTTGGCACAAAGCTATTCGATGACATGATATGGTAATGATATTTATTATGATATAACCTTTTGAAATTTCCGGCCTCGGAGTCATATTCGCCCACCAAAAAAGACTGAAAACATTCACCGTTTTCCAGCAGCACGCTGCGTTGCACCCTGCCCAGTCGCTGATATGTTCTCATTACTTGTTCATGTTCTCATTACATTACATTCATTACATTACGTCATTACATTACATGTTCTCATGAAGGAGTATCAGTCTCGTTCCCGAAGTGCGCTACAGCGCGTACAGAGCTGCTCGCAGTGCCGTGTTGTGGTGTCGCTCCGGACATTAATCTTCGGCAACGGAGAGAGAGGTTTCAGTGGTTGCCCTGATGCTTGCTTCCAGGTGCCAGCCTTAGCCGCCATGCAAAGCAGCGCCAGGGCCATGTGGAATTGCACCTCAGGACCTACGCTGTCACCGGCTGGTTACCGCCCATTGACCTGGTCTCAGTACTTCTGCGTTGGCAGCGCTAGTCCAGCTGGTAACATGGGTGTCGGCCACGGTTTGGTGGGAGCGGCTTCAGGCCTGCTCGTTTACCGCATCGGACTTCCACGAGGAGCGCTGGGTACAGCGATAGGCTTCTGCCCCAAAGCACCGGTGGTATGACCAGGAACCGTCTACCTCCGACGAAGGACGGCGTTGTCTCGACGTGGAACGCGGTCGACGATGCCAACCAGCTGTGGCCGCGACCACCTGTGACCGGCTCATGGCTGCTTCTGATCGCCGACTCGATGCCTCCCGTCCGCTAGCCACGACTGTCCGGCTGACCGCCGGACAGCGGCGACGGGGAGGTAACCCCGGCTGCGACCCAGACTGTGAAACCGAGAGGGCGGTGACGGTGGCGGCGACGCGTACAGCCTCGAGGAAATGATCCACCGCCTGAGTCAGATCTTCCAAGGACGTTGGCTCTGGCAGCAGGGCTAGAGCTGCTCGGGCCGTCTGGGGAAGCCGCTGTAGAGGCAGTGTTCCCAAAAGCCCGCTATCTGACGAGGCATCACCGGCGACCAGCAGCCCACGCATGCGACGTGGGAAGCTCGGATGAGGGCTGGCCTCCGAGGTGCTGATGGTGCAGGAGCACTCTGGTGAGAGGGGCACACTGGGTAACAATGAGGCGTTCATTTGAATAGAGCCCATTCATCTTTCCCAGCTTGTTGTTAAATGTAGAACATCCATTTTAGATTGACAGCTATGTGTATAAACGTAAAAAGCCACTCCTCCGGCTCAGCATCTACCTCGGCATCCGGCTCGGCATCAGGCTCAGCATCTGGCTCAGCACCAGGCTCAGCTCTCCTGCTCAAGACCTAGCTCAGCATCCGGCTCGGCTCTCTGGCGCAGCATCCGTCTCAGCACCCAGCTCAGCATCGGATCAGCTCGGCTCACCCAGAACTGATCCATTTTGCATTGTGCCAGATGCTTATTCACATCAGCAGTAAGATTCACGACAGAAGGGACTGCATGTCACGCTAAGAGGCTGCTTCGTTGATATGCTTAGCTCGAAAACGCCACTAAAGCCATGCAATAGACGCAAGATGTAGCACTCAGAACGCATCTCTTTGAACGGAATTCGTCCCGCGGACGAAAAGTGAACACATAGCCCATCTGGTCCGCTTTCGTTCTGGGAGCTTTTCGTGGGGTGGTTTGGGGTTTATTCCACCACGGGGATAATTTTTTTGCCTAGCGTAGGTATTGTGAGCCTACGCAGCAGCGAGAGAAGCCATGATCTCTCACTTCTCGTCATTGAGTCAAACATAAATCCAACAATGATGCATGAAAAGGATTCGCTTAAACAAGATGTTTAGCCATACCGTTTTTCGAGACGGTTCTTCCATACTATTGACGTCCAAGCATGAATCTCAAACGTGCTCACCTAACACAGTGACAAGTTAATTTCATACTCATCTTCGTCGCATTAATGGCTTGCTTTTAGGAGGAAGGCACGCTACATTTAAAGGAATGAGAAACAACTGGTGGATTTCAAAATAATGTCCGTGTGGCCAGCGCAACTTACCGAAGAAAAGGGACGATGCCAGCGCCACTTTGTGCATGCATCGCAAACTCCGAATATAGGTGGCGGCACAATCGAAGGAAACCATCCGCAATTACTTGGCTCGTTCTTCCGAGGGTCATTTAAGCTCGGAAAACGGATTGCACCCAACACTGGGATAAGCTGACCCTTGATAAATGCTGTCACAAAAGCAAATTATCTGTTGCAAAACTAGCTATTGCTTTACCACGATGACGTTTTGCGGAACATAACAGCTTAACAGCAGATAACAGCATAGTCGCATAACAGCATAACAGTACGCTTATTGAAAAGCTAATCTACACGACGTTTTGTCATGAAAGGATGGCTCATGCGCCAAAGAGACAGCACTCCCGAATTTATTTTAAAAAATCATAAAGACAGGCAGCGTCTTCACACACGCTTCTGTTGCAAACGAACAGCACGAGAACTGTGGGCATGTAGCTTTCAGCAATTATACGAGTAAGCAGCGCATGATGATAAAGATACGCAGATGTAATCAATGTCACACGGTGATGCACATTTCAAATATTACATCACATATTATGAAATGATTGAGCGCATCAGTGCATGTCACATATACGTATACAGGTGAGGTGCGAAGCTAAATGGGGTTCAGCAGCATCTGCTAGGTGAGGTCAAAGACCTCGACACTAAACGACAAACGCGGCGACGGGATTTCACTTTGCATGTTGATGTACGCATCTGTCTAAGCTTTTAACCATGCTTTTCAAGGACGTAGTGCTGGATAACATCAACAATGAAAGCAGTCTTAAAGTAATGCCGACACGGTTGTAAAACGCGCAACGCCGCCACCAAAACAAACGTGATAAGTAAACGCTGTGCGCCGGTGCATCATATGCACAGTCCTCCCGGTTTTGTAGATGAGAGTAAACAACAAAATAAGCAAATGTTCTTTTGACTCTTAATTGCAAATGCTAACGTTAAAATATGACCGCACGAAACAGTGGTTTGAAAAGAGAAAACATACAACGGGTGCAGGCACGTAACTAACTCATGGCCGTCTCTCGTTTGAATCAAAATAAAATGCCACTTTTAGATTGCCAGTTGACGTCATCTGATCTGAACTGAAACCAGATGGCAAGGTTTCAAATTTGTATATCATTTTGCGTAAATACTTGACTCCCTCTGCAAGCTCGTCGTGCCACAAAAAACAACCCAGGACCGAGCACCGTTTGCCAAGAAATACGAAATGGCGAGGGAATGTCACCATCAGGTTAACAGAAGGTACAACCGGAAGCGTTTCGCTTCTGCTTCGTGTCTTATCAAAAGCTAGAATTAGAGATCAACTCAGTGACTTGCGTCAGTGACTTGCGATGCACTTTGGATTAACAATGTAGCTTAAAGATGAGAACGGCACCGTCAGATCGCAAAGTAAATATGGCCGATAATGCTTTTTGATATAACGCATAATGTCAACATTAGGTGTTAAAAAAACTAAAATCAACAAAGGTTTACAAAGCATGGTACCTTTTTTGAACGGCCCGTTACTTGCAGGTGAGTGGAGCACAGTATCCGGTCTGAAACCGATGCAGCCAACAAAACGCGCTTCTAGCGGACGCGTGCTCGATTCCTCTTTGGCAGAATCGATTCCGACTCCTAGGCAGAGCGCATGAAGTCATCCCGACTCCGAATTTGAGCAGCACAGCACAACTGTGAGTTGACTTTAATTCCGTCTGAAGGAAAACTGTTCAGCTGTGGAATCCATCCCAATGAGCCTTTTCCAACGGAAAGGTTACGTAAAGGCATCTGCAGTGCACCTGGCCCGGCCGCGCTGCTGCCCAATAACTGTTGCTTGCCATATTGAAGAGACACTAATCTAATAATCCGGAACTTTCTGAACAGTTCATTGACATTGACCGATCTTGGGCGAAAACTCGTGGACATAGAAACTGAAATATTCAACTGCCTTGTAAATCAATGACCCTTTTCGCACTTGCAAGGAGCAAATCGAAATCACCGAACACGGTGTTTTCCGAAAATATTTAAAAAAAAAATTAAGTACGGGGCACTTCTTTCGATAGAACGAAAACTAAATATGAACAAATGTTATTTGGTGCACATGCACGCATATAGATTTATGTACACATGGATATATAGAATAATACTGAATATATTCAATTTCGGAACAACCTCAGTGATGGTTTTATGCCTTCGAGCCTGATTTCAGCTCTCGAAACAAATGATAAATTATTGAAATAAAAGTAATAGCCTCAATTTTCGTAGAAATACCAGGAAAACGGAAATATAGATCCATTAATATTTTGGAAACATGCCTTAAATTACTTAACAACTTACATGGTTAATGCCACCCCGACTGCAACAACAATTCGATTGATTTTGATTTTTCCCGGCACCACCTGGACAAAGCAAGAATCTGGTTTCTAGTATGCATGTGACCACCAAAATCAAATGGTCAACTCAGCTAAGTGACTTGTAGTCACTTCAAAATTTCACTTGCATATAAGAAAATAGTACTGTGACGAAGTGCATCAAAGCAGCAAGGACACGGAATACCTATTCTTAAACGTGCCACTGCCAAAAACGAAACATGATTGGGGCGACATGTAGGTAAAACCCATCAAGTTCTGCACATTAAATAAACTGCATCTAAATATGTCGGCATATGGCAGGAGTGTGCGTGGACCGGGTACAGCAAGTTCCATGGGGCCAAATCCCAAGTTATCATGCGACCATGCCAAAAAGGTCAAAGTGATTCTCCCACGCCCCAACCGCCAGCGCAAGTACCGGTCCTACCCTGGGGTCAGCTAACGCCGCAAGGCCTTCAGTCGGCTGAAAGTGCGTTGCCCGAATGACCTCACTCAGTTAGTCTCGCCCCTCACACTCACACTCCTCCTACCAGACGCATATGCTCGCCCTCGTGCGTCCGGACCTCAGGCGCCCTCGTCTCCTCCCCGTTCGTCTTCGTGACCCCACTGCCACCGCACTCATACGCTCGCGACCCCTCGCTCCCCGCTCCCTCGGGGCGAGCTTGCGCTGCTGCGCCGACGAGCTGCGGGTCAGGCCGAGCGTGCCGAGCGGGCGGGGTCACCAGGCCTGCTTGGGTCACCGCGGCTCGCCGCCCGCTCCGCCGCCGTCCACGTTCACTAGGCGGAACGTCTCCAGAAACTCGTTGAAGTCGATGAAGCCGTCTTTGTTGATGTCCATGCTCTTGGCCATGTTGACCATCTCGTCGTAGGGGATCGGCTGGTGCAGGTAGTTCTGGAGCAGCGAGCAAGCGTCGGCGAACTCGTCCAGAGACAGGAACCCTGCCAGAGAGAGGACAGGCGCTGAGGTGGACCCGACTCAGGCTGGCCGATGCTGAGTAGGGCCGATGCTGAGTCAGTCTGACTCTAGTGACTCAGGCTACTCCAGAGGACGGCTGTTGTCACAGAAAACTAGATTACTGAGACACGCCTAGAAGGGCCAGAAAATGAAATTCAGCGTAGTCTGTGTCATTGCCATGCATTTCCTGGTCCTGGGGTTATCGGGGAAGGATCGATGGAGATGCAACTGCGCCTAGACGTCCTAATTTGCATATCATAGTTCACCTCCACTAATAATTTGCCACCACAACATGATTTGGTCAAGGAATCTACAACACTGCTTTACAAGGAATCTACAACACTACTTTATGTTTTCTCATGACTCACATGGCTGCTCTAGACGACGCCGAAATTTACGACTTTGTCCCACTGACCAAGTTTGACCGAGCGAATGTCACTGAAACTCAAGCCAGCCGCCACAAATCCGATGCAGGTTTACGCGAGCACCCCGATGCTGCTTTTCGCTTAATGCAAGCGCATGTCGCGCCTTCGACAGCCCCTGAGGCGTTCAGCAAAGGTGACAAAAACGCCCATCCGGTGAGGTCCCAAATTTAAGTCAATAACTCACTTTCTTCTGGTAGCGTAGCCACGAGAGAGGGAGAGGGGGGGGGGGCCTAGGGTCATGTCCCTCCTCTGGAGTGGGTTGGGCCGTTTAGGACTGAAGGCCACAAGCTTCTTTTTGGAATTTTAAGACGCCCTATGGCTTGTAAAACACAACAAGGCATCAATTAAAAAGGATCCAAAGCCTACACAGCTCCCCTAAATGCAGTAACAGGACCCCTGTGACGAGGAAGACGCTCCTGCGCTGGAAAGATCCATCTGACCCAATTTGACCTCTCCTGAGTCAAACCCGGCCCACATCACCAGTTTCTTGCCATTCAGAATATCAGATGTTATTCACGACGCCCGTGTCTCATTCAGGTCCGTAACAGCACATTCCCATCCACCGACGCAGTGCTTCTCAAAGCTCACGTCCGTTGCATAGAAGCAGCTTTCAGGACGGTTCAACACGTCTAACATAACTACACGGCTGTGTGGGCGTGCCTCTGTTATGCGGCTGAGGGTTTCTGACAGGTGATTGCCTATTCATAGAGTTGTGGGGTGCTAGTTGTAAACGCGCGGACCAGCCAACGAGCGCTATTGCTGATGCATTATGCCCGCAAAGTTAGACAGAAATGGAGGTGGTCGCCTTAAGCTCACGTTCTGCCAAAAGCACACAGTTCAGGCGAATGTTCTTGGGACACTAATACTTAACAAGAAGGGTAACGAACTCCCCTCTAGTCCCATTCATAAGGCTTGAACTGAGGTAGCGCTAATTTATGAAAGGGCGTCATTGTCTACAGCGATGCATTGGCTGGCGCGGTTGAAAGCATCACAGAAAGCTGGAATGAACACGGTGCATTCGGTAACAAAGCACCTGAGGCTGACTTCGAGGAACGCCCCAAGTCGGCTAACACAGCACCTGAGGCTGACTTCGAGGAACAGCCAGGGCTCGTCCAGCTAGGGCAGGAATTAGCAAGATCCGTCACGATCTCACGTGGCTATGCAACAGGAGTGTATCTTCCACTTCAGCAGACCTACGAATTTCAATGGATTGCTGCATAGAATACGCTGCGAAAATCCGAACGGAGAAAAAATGTTTCACAGCGCTTCTCGTCTGTACCTAACGGTTCGTGCAGGCGCGTTCGCGACGCAGTCTCACCAGAGTGGTCTTTGTCGAGAATCCGGAATATAGTCTCCAGCCGCTCTCGGTTTCTGTACAGGGACTCCACCACGCTGGGGCTGTCCTGCGGGCGGGGCCGGCGGACAGTCAGGCAGCGAGTTCGCGGACCCAGCCCAGGCCCGCCAGTTGGTGGCTATGCCACCGACAACCGAGGCGTTGGGGGCTCCGCCGGCGGCGTGCGGCGGCTCGCGGGATCCAAGATCCAATGCCGTGCCATGTAAAAGCGCTCCGCCATCCTGCCGCAGCGACGCACTTGAGTGTATGTAGTGAGGTCAAGGTCAAAGCCGCGAGGTGTGTCGCAGCGTCATTGACCGGAGCAGCGCGGCGGCGGCGACCCCGTACCGCTGCGGGTCATGGCGGAGCACGACACACCGGGAGACGTCGAGACGGTAACACAGAGCGACGGCTCAGACTCATCAGGCCATCACTCCGTTCCAGTAAACACTGAGAATATAACATGTGCTTCAGTACCTGCATATGCGAAAACGATTCAAATAGCCTGGAACTAACATAGAAATGACATCAAAGAGCGATTACTTAAACACATTTCACCGACGTCAGTCACTTTGCACTGCGGTTACAAATAGACTGGGGTAATATACATTACCGAAACCGCATGACTTTATCGTGGACTCCTCGGACAGCGCTTTACCTCGCTTTTCGTAGGAGAAACAGAGCCCACGAACGTGTCGGCGTAGACTATCTTCGAGGAACGCGAGTCCAGAGGCACGATTTTCTCTCGCAGCACGCGCCAGGGGATGCCGGGGCTGCAGTGGTCCTCCATGACCGCCACCCACTCGTGGACAGCTATCAAACCTGAGAAAAACGACAGAAACAATAAGTGATGGAAAGGCTTGAGACGGGACAGTAGTTCGAAAGAGAGGCATCCCCAAAGCGCCGAAAAACCGATCATGCGGATCTTACAACTCGCAAATCTCTGCGGTTTATCCGCCAGCGAACTAAGTGCGAAGCAATGCATTGTAATGCCATTTAATAATTGTCATGTAAATAGAAGTGAATGCGACGTGATATCATGTAATGAAATATGATTTGTCAATGTAATGTATTTCACGTTTGTAATTTGCTGTGCGTTTACCGTGTTTTGTTATTTGTCAGTCACCCGACGAAGGATTGATGCCCAAAATAAAGTGGCATTTCTTTACATATTTTGCATGACTTTCATTTTTCAGGCGCAAGTCGAGACGTTTTGTGTATAACTACGTCACGACTCAAAGAAAGGCTGAAACTCATTAGTGACCGAATTTCGAGCCCGCACTAGGTTGCTCAGTTGCTGCCTGCAGCCTGGCTTCAGTCTGTCGCCGCTCACTCCAGTGTTTGTGGTGCGGTCACGTGATTTTTTTGTGGGGAGCTCTATCCCGAAGGCGCCTGCTTTCGTTAACAAGAGACTGACACACCGAGGCCTTCCTGCCGTCGCTTAGCTGTGTGCGGTGGTACCGAACAGAACCTCTTCGAGTAACGAGCAAACCCCGATCTCCAAGAAACGCCCTCTGAGTCCACTGAACTCCATTTGTAATTGCCTATCCACAAATTAGCTTCCTGGGTCCTGTCCTATGTGCGGCTGGGATTCCCTACATTCTAAGTGGAAACGCTCATCACTCCACTGTAAGGTTTCATCCTGAACTGGAAGCACAAGCCGGCCACGCACTGACCAACCAAGCAGGTCGATGACTGAGCCATAGTCGACCTAACCGGAACGTGCAGGCGTCAACCAGCATGGTCCAGTGACATCAACGTTCTTCACTTGTAATCCCGCCAGCCGCGGCGGTGGATTGCCAAAAAAGTGCCCCGAAGAGGCCAATAACCGTGACACGCCCGGCTGACACCGTTCAGCTGATATCAGTCCTGGAAGCTGTGAGCGAGCACCATAATCCTGACGTGGTAAAAAATCTGGACGGGTAATCGCTTTGTTGTACATGCGTTCAACTGCTTTCAGCTCCGGAAATTGCGTTGGAGCGGCATAGTCCTTGCCAATAACCGGTGGCCGGTTGAAAATAAATGGATGAATTGGACGAAACAGACCAAATAACATTCTTTTAAATACCCAACGTTTTGCTCTGACAACTTGAAGTCATTCATGCACTGTGGAAAGCCACTTACCATTGGTTGACAGCAATGTTAAAAATGAGCAGGGCACAGGAGCCTTTATTTATTTTCTAAGCCCTTCATTACGTAATGTGGTGGCACACGACCAGCCTCATAACCAGGAGTGGCAGGAATGTGTGGCAGGATGGCAGGAAACCATTCTTTTCCAACTCTTTCCTTATCAGACGAGCAGCAGCGTGCATGCATAAGATGGCAGCGGCTGCCCCGCTATCCCTCCCTGCTGCCCCTACCCCACCGCTGCCACCCCTGCTCCATCGGCGCACGCTGTACCGCCGCCACCGGTCACCTGAAGCATACTGTGCCGCTCCACACGCGGTACCAACTCCACTTGAAAAGGAACGTGGCCGACGGAAAGCATTTCTTGAATCCAGTGAATAGAAGTTGAGGCGCTATACACTTCTGAGTGATGTGGAGAGGTATTTTGAGAAGGAAATTTTGTTTTTAGAGTACATCAATTCTGCAAAGTTTTGCATTTGACAAGGCCATAATTTGACGCGAGAACCAACATGCGGCGCTTTCACTGTGACAGCGTTTTGGTCCTTAGCGTCACGGTCAAAGACATAGAACGAAATTCAGAAGGGATAATATTTCCGGTGTTCCAATCATGTTGAGGCTGAAAGCTGTCCTCAAGCACCAGCATTTTCAGTTTGTCTCAGGGCAAGTAAAATTAGATGCTTTGGCAGGTCCATTCCGTTCAACCAAAGGCAGCACGCACCTACAGAATCCATCGCGGCCAACGGGCCTAAAAGGTTTCACTCTATTTTAAATAGAGTTTCTTTGAAATACTCAGCAGGCAGGCAGTAAGAACACATATCAACAGATTATATAGGGGCCGACAGGAGCACCTTTGCGAATTGAATGACATTCGATGCCATGACCCAGTACAGAATACAGTCCATGACCTTCACGGTCATCTGGAATGCTATATCAGGTGCGTGTGTCCTTGCTTGGCCGAAAAAGCTCCGTGTGATGCATGTGAGCATGTGGTGTAATATGTAATTGGTCCAGTTCATGGCTCGTATGGTCTTATCGGCAGTAATGCGCGTGTGCACACGCGCGTCGAAATCGCTCGCATATTCTTACAGACGAAACACCAAGAGAGACGGTGCAATGTCATGAAGCGAAGGAAGAACGGTAGATAACATTGTGCGGCCGGTACAAAAACAGTCACAACAAACACGCCTCAATAAAGACGATGTGGTCTATAGCGTGCATCTATGGGCCATTGGGGAATATTTGAGAATTTCATCGACTGGCCAAATCCATGCGTATGCTTATATGAAATGGATCACGGCATGGGTTGGGTCTATATTTTGGGAAAATTACGGGTCTGAGCACGGGTATGGGTGAGATATTTTCAAAAGTTCTGTTAGTCATGTTAAGAAATTCTACACATTTTACTGCTGGCGCTTTTTTGAGTCATAACAAACACCATTGACGCGACTGTTGAAATTAGCAACGCTAAGGGGTTGGCTGCGAGCTTCGCCAAAACTCTCCAATACTTAAGAAACACAGTATTGTTTGAATGCGAGTGGGTGGATAACGGTTGGGTACAAATGGTTAGGAATAGGCAGCGGGTGGATGTGGGCACATACTAATGGATAGAGCACAGATGGGCAAAGGAAGTCTTTGCGAAGAAGATCTCTGGTGGATATGCGCTCGAACAGTTATGGTATCTACCGCACTAAGCATTCATTAAAATTAGCATAACCGTGATATTTTTCCAAAACAAGCTTATTCCAACACCCATATCACAACACGCTCCAGTTGTGAAAAATACCTTCACCAGGACGCCGAGTAAAGAATGCATTAAAGCTCCCCTCCCTCCTTAACATGTCTTCTTCGTTGGCTACCGCAGACTGTTTTACACCGAAGATGCAAGCTGCTTAGTGCTGTCCATGCCACAGAAGCAAAAACCGCGCTTATTTTCCCAGCATGGTGATCGGGATCACGCTTTTCAGCTCTACGGAAATACAAGAAAAGTTCTCTGAAAGACACTGCGCTCTCAGAGTGATCTCAGACACGCTGAGAATGTTCCTTGCAGTACCATTTAGAGCTTAGCACCGCTCAGCACCGCTTAGGGACCGCTTATAGTATCATCCTAAGCCCAGTAGCATCTCCGCACTTGAGCACGAGACCACATGAGCTCCACCTGTTTCGGCTGGGTCGCGTCTGCTGAACTCATCCATTAGGGCCGCCTTGGAGGCGAGGATCTTCTTCCGAAGCTCGTTGAGGGCGGAGGCCTCTAGAGCGCCGACCCGCTGCCTCATCGGGATGTACTTGGCCTTGGTCTGGGCGTTGAACTGGACGAAGTGCGGCCGCAGCTCGGCTCCTTGCAGCACCACGTAGGCGCCGCGGTTGGAGCCGGGGCCGTAGTAGTTGGACGCTGAGAAGATGGTCAGGCACTGCGAGGAGCGGGAAGAGGTCAGTCGCGTGGCGTGGCCAATCGAAGAGGACCTCCGGCAGACGCTTCGGCAGAACGGGCCACACATTGGTCACACATAACTGATGAGCCATCGCTTTGGACAGGCAGACCACTAATAGGCATGAAAGCTGAGTAAATCTGTGGGGTGAAGATCCAAAGCAAATGCAGGAATTTGTATTGTAAGTCTGTCTGGCTGAATATGTAAATTTGTAAGTAAATCTATAGGCCGAATTTCCAAAACAATTACTGAACCCCGTGTTGACCCCGTGGAAGATATAGACAAAAATGTACCGAAATATAGGTCCTGAGAACTAAACAACAATGGACTTTCTTCGCGAGAAAAATAAAATAGTAACAGTGCACCAGCGTCAAAGCACGCAACTCCAGTGATATATCCGACCAAATGTGTGGTAGGCGGATGTTCTGGCGACCGCTTTCACATCCCTGAGAGTGATTGCGACACAGTTTTAATGGAGGAACTTCCTCGTCGCCTTGGGGAGCAGACGTCATCACACCGACAGCCTGGGGAAAACACCACGCTGTCACTGACTGGGTGTTTTCGGCTGGTGGTAGAAGCCATCAAAGTCCGTGTCGGCGAAGGCTTTCAGATAAACAGTGGGTAATCTCAGACATCCCAAATCTTCCCTACAACCCCGCAGTATTTTCAGATCAGACGCCGAGTCATCCCATTCAACGCGTGACGCGTTCTACGCGAGACAGTTCGAGAGGTCATTGGGGACGTTGGAAGTTTGGTCGCGCTGTGCTCAAGCAATAGGACCAGGCTGAGGTGCCCCGGACGTCTCCGTCAGCCGCCGGACACGGCTCCGTCAGCTGCCGGGCACGTCTCCGTCGGCTGCCGGGCACGCCTCAGTCAGCTGCCGGGCACGCCTCAGTCAGCTGCCGGGCGCGTCTCCGTCAGCTGTCGGGCGCGTCGCCGTCGGCTGCCGGGCACGGCCTGTCAGCTGCCGGGCACGGCTCCGTCAGCTGCCGGGCACGGCTCCGTCAGCAGCCGTGCACGGCTCCGTCAGCTGCCGGGCACGCCTCAGTCAGCTGCCGGGCACGCTTCAGTCAGCTGCCGGCACGTCTCCGTCAGCTGCCGGGCACGGCTCCTTCAGCTGCCGGGCACGTCTCCGTCAGCTGCCGGGCACGCCTCAGTCGGCTGCTGGGCACGCCTCAGTCAGCTGCCGGGCACGCCTCAGTCAGCTACTGGGCAAGTCTCCGTCAGCTGCCGGGCACGCCTCAGTCAGCTGCCGGGCACGCCTCAGTCAGCTGCCGGGCTCGTTTTCGTCAGCTGCGGGGGGCGTCGCCGTCAGGTGCCGGACACGGTTGCGCCAGTTCAAACGTGGCGAGCGTGACGTCACGTGCCGCGGGACGCGAACAGCAGAATAATGCCGCGCTAGGAACGGGACCAAATGACATACAAGTGCGTTCCGGGGGTTACCCTATCATAATTGACTCATTCAATCGCGTAGATTCACCGACTCTAGATTCGCTGAGTCGTCGTAGTCGGAGAGGAGCTTTGAGATCTGGTGCAACGAGGACACGGTACAAAACGGCTAAAAACGTGCTCACTTGTCGCAATGACTGGCGGACCTTACATTCAGAAGCAATCTGAAAGGACTGTCACGAGACAGGAACCGTCTGCTGCTCTAAAGAAGATGTTCAAGTGTTCTTCAGTTCCTCAGGAAATGCCGGAGTCTCCTGGCAGCCGTGGGAGCAGCCACATCCCAGATACTTGGGAGGGGGGGGGGGGGGAGGGGGAGGGGCAGAGTCTGAGGGCCTTTTGCCGCGCTAGCCCAACGCCTTTGCGGCATGGAACGAGTGGCGTGATGAGGTATGTAAATGTTGCTATCGTGCAGATGACGATAAAACACGGGCAGATGGAGCTAGCCGCCCCTGCAAACCCGAACAATAGGTCGTATCAATGCATTGGGCGTCCCTCTTTCGTAAGCTTAGCGATCGGGGGATTACTGATCTGTATCGCTGCCGCGCAGATTTTCAAAGGGCTGCTGGAAAACGGACCGGCCTTGTGTTCGGTAGTGCTCTTCAGTCTGGTCCACCAAATCGATGATTTTAAAGTGGTTTATGTTTTCGGTGCCTGTGGGGAAAATGCTGTAAACCACGGATGCCTTCTACCTGGGGCGGATCCTGGTTTTTGGACCGTCTTACGCCTGCCTAGATCTCATAGCCCTATCCATTCTATTTACGTACAAAGGGGTAATACAGCCGCATGGTCGGGTGATGAAACTACACAATTTGCGGTTAATTAACGTTATTGCAAGATCAGCACGCCGCCTAGCCTACCGAAATGTGTCCTAACAGCGAAGGTGAATGCTTATTTGACGAGCGATGTCGGGGACAGAGGCTGATTCGGGGAAACATAGACAACATGCCTCCCAGCTTCCACGGCTGGATATGCCCACACTCGCGTGGACAACGGAAACACTTCTATGATAACAACTAGTCGCAAAATGAACGCCGTCAATAGGCAAGCGTCCGAGCACCACGCACTGCACACACATACATAATGATAATGAGGCCTGGTGACGCTAAAAGCGAGATGCCAACTGCCTGAAGGGCTGGATATCGACCACGCGCGGCCACCTCGCCCAGCCAGCAGCCGCCCGTACCTTGTCGTCGTGCGTGTACTCGTATCCCTCCGCCTTGCACTCGTGCGACCGGATCAGCAGGTCGAGGTCGTTGATGCGCAGCAGCTTGTGCGTGACGTCGGGGCCGAAGTAGCAGCCTCCGCCGCGGAACACGTTCGGCTCGCAACCCGGCGTGCTCTGCGGGTCGCTCCAGAGCACGTCCAGCACCTGGCGGCGCCGGCCGGTCTGACGTCAGACCGCTGAGTGTGGCGTCATACGCGGCGTGCTCTGCGGGTCGCTCCAGAGCACGTCCAGCACCTGGCGGCGCCGGCCGGTCTGACGTCAGACCTCTGAGTGTGGCGTCATACGCGGCGTGCTCTGCGGGTCGCTCCAGAGCACGTCCAGCACCTGCCGACGCCGGCGGTCTGACGTCAGACCGCGGGGTGTGACGTCATACGCGGCGTGCTCTGCTGGTCGCTCCAGAGCACGTCCTGCACCTGCCGGCGCCGGCCGGTCTGACGTCAGACCGCGGGTGTGGCGTCATACGCGGCGGCCGGCGTCGATACGGGGACGGCAACGGCGCAGAGGTCGGCCGGTTGGGGCGCGCCGCCGGCCGGCCGAGCGGACTGAGACGGCCGTCATCGAGATTGGTCCTCGGTAGATGGCTAATTTTGGACGCGCCACTAATTCGGTGTGTCAATCAGGTGACGGCAGAGCCGCCCACTCCGCGCCACCAGGGGCCGAGCGATTTAGTGGAGGACATACGGCGGTGACGTCAGCGCACCGACGGGCGTGCGGCAGGCCCACGTCAGCCACGGGCTGCATGGTCAGATACAACGGCAAGCTGGGATCACCTTGCCAGATCTCAAACGCGAGGTCATTTGAATAACTACCTAGCCGGCTTCAAACACGGACAATAACCGTCACCATCCCTATTGATTTCTAGTACGACACAGGCCGTGCTGCAGATCCTCCGACTGGCTTATCGTTGGCAACATGGGCTCAAAGGAATGATAAATCACCCAGGGATTTTGATATTTTAGGATATCATTGTGCCTTGATGACCGTCCTTCTGGCGCATATTTCACGATTCTGTCACGTGATAAATTGTATCCTGTCATAATTCTACTATCCCTTGGACCACCACATTTCTTGCCGAGCGCGACCCCCCGGGTGAAATGGACATATGCCTAGCTTGCTGGTGACAAGACCGCAGTAAGGGCTCCGCCGGGCTGCGGGAACAGACCGCAGCAAGGGCTCTGCCGGACTGCAGGATCAGACCGCAGTGAGGGCCCCGCCGGGCAGCGGAACCAGCCCGCAGTAAGGGCTCTATCGGGCTGCGGAACCAGGCCGCAGTGAGGACTCCGCCGGGCCGCTGGGCGAGTACCTGCTTCCAGCCGATTCTGTGGCGCATGTGGTCCGTGGAGCTGGTGTTGTCGTGAAGCCGCTCCGGCATTCTCAGCACAGAGGAGTACTGGAACAGGTGGGACGGGTCAGAAGACTCCAGACTCGCACCGGTTCGCTGGCAATGACGGCGAGCCATGGGAGCTGCCGTGCACTGCCGGCCCTGTGACAAGCTAGGGAGGGCGTCGGCGGCGCTCCTCCAGCGACGCGAGACATCCTCCATTTTCCACGAAGCAGTGGTTTACGTCAGTTTCCGGAGATAAATAAGTTCAAAAGCTGCGCGGAAATTAAAAGCAACAGAGGTGACGCATACTCCGGAATTACTTTGTTTACACGAAACTGTGCGCAGCAAAATTGAGAGAAACAAAAAAGGCCCAGACTTCCTCACTAGGTGTATCATTAGTGCATGTTCTTGAAGGATGCTGGACTCCCAAATGGTGTCAGGCAAGAACCCTTAGGCTTCCATAGTGTTCCGAATGGCATAATGGCACGCACTTCCAATAGCTGCTCCCACGAAGCTTTCCCATCGTAGTGAACGCACCCAACAGCTGCGCTGGTAACATTTTTTTTGGAAGCGCATGCATGCGCGCACCGATAGAAAGCTCCGGGGGAACATTGCGAAAACTCATCCACGAGAAGCTTTTTCAGAGATACAGGTCGTTTGCGAAAAAACACTTTTGTGACCAGTAGGTTACGGGAGGGTTATACTCAAGTCACTTAATCGAGCATGTTTGCGGCGGCGCTGGCTGCCCAGGCGAGCGAACATCGCGGGGGTAACCTGGCGCGTCCGAGACCACCCCGTCGCTGATTGGTTGAGGATCAGCCGGGCCCACGTAAGCCGATTCCCAGCTGGCGGCAGCGCACCGCGATAATGGATCCGAACAGGACTGAGTCGCGCCGGGACCCCGACCAGCAGATCCCAGGAGAACAGGCCCTAGCCCGCCGCCCGCAGTCTTCAAGGGCAAACGGTTGTGGTGTAGAAAGAGCCAAATGGACGGCGCTTGGGCAAGAAGAACCACGCAGGGAATGGAGAATAAACCAGAATTTTTCAAACCTAATGAATGTGTAGACAGATATATATATATATATATATATATATATATATATATATATATATATATATACATATTCTATATATATATATATATATATATATATACATATGTAAAATGAAGCTATATGTATAGGTATATATAAAGATACATAAATACATGCATACAACATAGAGCTATATATGTACAGCTATATAAATATACATCATGGAGCTATATATATATATATATATATATATATATATATATATATATATATATATATATACATATAGCTATGTCACCCGGAGAGCTTTACGAAACAATCCAAGCAATCAGAGACAACTCGATTTATCAGAGCACGGACACCGGCCAAGCTCCTAACATGTAGGCAAAGGTGAAAAACCTCGTCAGCAAGATGTTTAGAATTGCATACGAACGCACCAGACGCACGGCATGGTGGCAACCAATCCTCTGGCAGACAGCCTTCAGGGAAACCCAAAACTTCACAAGAAGGGATTGCCTCTTCGGGCCATCGTCAGAGGCAGAGATCACGCGACAAAGCGCCTGGCTGAGCGTGCGGGAGAAGAACGGCAAATTAGTGTGGAAAACCAAGAATTCTTCATCCGTGATACACCACACTTTTTCCGAAAACTTGAAAAGTTGTCACATTCGATCAGGTCTCATAATGAGTGCATCCTGATCCTCTCTTGCATGGACGTGAGCAAACTTTTCCCCAGTGTACCACAGCGGGAGGTATTGCGGCGTGCCAATCGCTCGTAACCAACGCCAATCGCCAAAAATTCCAACGGAAAGCGTATACAAACTACTGAGCTAGTGTTAAGGAACAACAACTGCAACCTGGGTTCAAACGCGCAGTTAATGCAAGCTGAAGAACCACCAGTAGGCTCGAAAATGTGGAAAATTTGTGAGCGCGTATTTGAAGGCATAGTTATCAGAGCTTGAACCAAAATCGGACTCAAACCGTTAGCTTACTTTAGATATATCGATGACATTTTTTGGGTATGGCTGCATGGTGAGGTAGCATTAAAAAAGCGTCATGGTGTTGCAAACAACGTGCTCCAGAAATTCAAGTTGACCTTCATTGTTCCAAAACTGACATGCAATTTTTAAATGCAATTGTAAGGGTAAAAGGCGGCCATATCCAAGTTAATTTATTTTCGAAGCTATTCGAAAGCAAAAGCTACCTTCATTTTTCATCACATCATCCTTAACACTGGGCGCACAATGACCGCGGATGTCAACGTGCCCTTAAGCCCAAATAATAACAACGCCCTCCTTACCACACGGCCAAAATGATGTCATATCGTGCATATACGATATCATACCATTTTATTATCAATAATATCATACCATTTTGTTATCAATTATATCGTGCGTAAACGAGAACGTGAAAGCTAGGCCTTAGAAACAAGGACATCCCGGCAGAGGGATTAATAATAGCTTCAGTAGGGTGGGCAAATTTGACCGTGAACAACTTTTTCGCAGCTGCAAACAGAGCAAGATTTGACAGAATCATGTTTTAGTAAAGGCACATACAATGTCTTGTACGTATGATCAAACCGTTGGATGTAAAACAAGCCAAGTTGTATATGATGTTCATTGTGATGTGTGTGAATGTGTACGTTATATCGGGGAGTCAGGGAGACCCGTTCGGCAAACCAACTATCAGGTCAACAAGACCATTGGTGGACTTCCCCGTATCCATCCACTTTAACTCAATGGGCCACTCAACGACGTAAAATTTGTTGACTTGGAGGGGGTGTGGAGCAAAACTGCGATATATAGAAGGCTCAGAGAGAGAAACAATGGATTATTACGCTGGAAAATTGCGCCTTTCAGGTGGCACTCACCGAAAAAACAAAATCTAATGTGCAAAATTTGTCAAGGAAGTGAACTAGAAGGGGGCTATTCCACAACCAATGCACATGCGTCGATTATTTGTGTTATGAAAGGACGTGGAAAGAACGGATCGTTCAGACTGAAGCAGATTCAAATAGAGCTGAAGCCTCTGCTGGTAGAATGCTGGTATATATATAAAATTGTGAATACAAATGTATGTGCATAAAATGTGGATATATATATATATATTATATATATATATATATTTAGATGGCAATATATACACACATTTATATCTATATATATCTAGTATATATATCTCTACTCTATCCCGAAAGCTCTCGGCGGTTCCTCTCTCTCTCTCTCTCTTTCTCTCTCTCTCTTTCCCTCTCTCTCTCCCTATCCTCTCTCCTCTCCCTTCTCCTCTCCCTCTCCCCCTCCTCTCTCTCTCTCCCCTCCTCTCTCCCTCCCTCTCTCTCCTCCTTCCCTCCTCTCCTCTAATCTCCTCTCTCCTCTCTTCTCTCTCCTCTCTCTCTCTCTCTCTCTCTCTTCTCTCTCTCTCTAGTTTTGTGACAAAAATTGACGGATGTTTCGCTTTTTGTACCTTAATTGTAGCCACAAAGGCACGCACGTTGCGGGTTTCATCAGTCGATTAGCATTTGATGAATTTACCAATTCTGTCTCAAATATGGTAGGAGTTTTCAAAAATGTTTTTTTTAATGTTTTGTGATGGGAATGACCCGTTTTTTTTATCACAATTCGCAAGATGAGTGCGATGGGCTCCCAAATACTAAACGACTGTGGCGGATAACCCGTCCTTAAAGTCCCGAACATTCGAATACAGTTCTTCTATCTATCGCTGAGCTAAGCAACGCCTCGCATGCCGCCACCGCCGCCAGACAGCAAAACACGCACACCTTCCCTCGCGGCGTGCCCTCCCGGACACCTGACCTTAGCCGGCGACAGACCTGGTGTCGGTCGATGGCCTCCAGACCGTGCAGGTCTGTGTCGAACGACACGCCGCCGTGCACCACGAGCACGCGCCGGTCGATGATGGTGCCCACCGGCAGCCAGGAGAACACCTCCTCGAGGAGCGCCAGCAGTGCAGACGAGTGACCCTGCAGCAGACAGCCGGCCCGACCGGCAGGGTCAGGCACCGGTGCACCGGCCGACGCGCGGCGGCAACCAGCGCACGGCAATGATTCAAACATGGCAAGGCGGGGAAATGGGAACGGGGTGCCGTGGCAGAGGGGGGTCTGACACCCACTGGCATGAACGCATAGCTAGACGCGTTCTTAAAAGAAGGAGCCCACACAGAATGGTACTTAAAACATGCATACACTGATATTCCATGATCATTGTGTGTGCTCAGTCGCACCGATGTCTCTGCCTGACACACATTTAAAACGCATCAGGTCTTGATGGCCAGAACAGAGACATTTGCCTCCGTAATCAAAATGTGATTAGTGCAAGGCCACACGTTCCCTAATTTCCATTGGATGGACCAACTCGTTCGTCTGTGCCACATTTAATCCGATTTTGTCCAGGAAATTTCGCTTTTATTCGACGCCAATGGGCTCCATTAACCACTGAGATCTCGGAGTCCGCCTAGCTAACTTCGCTGTTCTATTACCCACATTTACCGGGGGGGGGGGGGGGAGGGGGGGGAGTAAACTCTCTTAAGACAAGCACAATTTAAATAGCGCTGTTAATGGTGGACACGGAGGGAGAAAGCGCGCTGGAAGTAATTCCATGGTCACGCATCGCCCAGCTGTGAACGGCACGTTACATGACATAATAAATGAACTCTGAGATAAATGTAGACCATTGCATCGGGTAAATATACGCAGTCCAATGCGGGGCCCTGCCTCAACTGGAATCGTCATGCGTTTCGAAGTTTGCGCGCACTATATGCGCCGGACAAGTCACAGCACAGCGATTGATGCGCTCACACATGGAGTAGACGTGCCCCGAGGAGTAGAGTGATTCTGTTTTCATGACAATGAAGTAGACTACATTTGCATTACCTGTATATCTTTTATTACTGGATTTCTTTCGCAGGTTATAGCTGATAAGATTACATCGATTTTACGAGACATTTAGGTTGGTTCGTGTGCAGGTAAAGGGAGCATTTCACATTTGTGTGGAGCTTTAAACTGCAACAGCCATTTTGAAGATCGTTCGGAACAGTTCACAGTCACTCCGTTATAAAGACTTCCCTCCAATTTCTGAGCTGCGCGCCTGCAAAAATGCAGACTATTACGGGAAGATTTTTCAAGGTCACCCAGGAATTCATGGCGCCACAGTAAAGTCTTTCCAGTCTTGCCATTTCATTAGCCATGAGGCGATTACGGCCAATAAAAACATAATCGTCGAGTCGTTCATAGCTGACGTTCGTGAGCACGATTTCCAGATATAACGGCTGTCAATTGGCTCTTAGTCAATGCTGTGCAAGGTACGGTGGTGCAGTCAAACAATGACGTATTGAGGAGCATATTCACTGAACAAAGAGGTCGTGTTGTCTAAGACAGACTTTTCCAAATAGCATTATACTATCAGGTATAAGTGAGCTTATTTCATCGAATCTGACGCTTGCTTCAACACCTTCACATGTGGAACATTCCCTTTAAGTATCCGAACTCTTACCCCCAGTGCTCCTGGATCCGTCCGTAGCAATTCGTATGCACCACACGCACGCACGCACGCCCGCCCGCCCGCCCGCCCAGCCGCCCGCACGCACACCTAAACGTAGTCAATCGTAAGACAACATATCAGTTAGTGACTCACTCCAGTCCAGGATCGGCCGGGTGAAGTGCGTCGTGCGGCACGTTTGCCCTGAACAGGCAGTGATTCTTCCTGACACCTCCCAAAAGCCTAGCAAGGCAGGCCCAGGTAGCAGGTAAGACGATTTGAAATGCAGCTGTCACGAAAGGAACACCGGGAGAAAGGAGGTCGGAAGAACCCCCGCGTTAAGATAAGATTAAAGCCAAGGTTAACGACCTCGTAGATATTACCCACAAGAACTGCGCGGACCTCACCGACACGAGAACGGTCATGGAACTGAGGCCGAGCACACTGGGCCTTCCGTTCACCGCATCCTTCACAAGTCTGGACACGCCCTGGGGGCTCGTCATTTGCGATGCCATTAAGGGGTCCTCTCTCGACGACTCAGGGACCACACTTAGCTGGTGACGGTGGGCGGTGTCAGCCTTATGATGAACAAGTGAGAAAGGGAGCTGAGCCCATTGCATCTCTCTTTGCGATCGATGGCGCATATTCGATGGATCTGGTCAGGCATGCGCGGTAATTCTCATCCATTTATACGTAGTTTGCGGTCACAGGTAACCTACGTTACAGGTCTGTCATGAACTGAAACCGCTTTGTTGCAGCTTAAACCTCTCACTCAAAATGTTTACGCGCTCTAATGTCCGAGGCGTGTACATTTGTGAATTTCCTGTTGCTTTCAAAGCAGAGCAAAACAGCAGGCAGCACCAAGCAGCACTCTTGCAGGGCGTTTGTTACAAATTCGACAGGCGCATTTCTCAGCAAAGTAGGCTGGACAACATCCACCTGGTTGCCCTGCAGTTGACCACGCCAGATTCCAAACAGCCTGGCGACCATACATTATGTACAGGTCAAAAGAGACAATGCATTATATGTAGGTCACAGGAGACGATACATTATATGCAGGTCACAGAAGACGCTGCACCTGGCTCCGGGGAAATTACGTTTTTCGTGCAACGAGGTCGATAACGCCTGTTCCAGAAACCACTTGTTTTGATTGGGCGACAGCAAGCCAGACAAAGCCGGATATTCTCTTCCTAGCAAATCAGTCCAGTAGCCATGCCTTGTTTTTAAGAACAAAATGTTGATCTGATATTAGCCTGGCGAACACGCCAATGCTCCTGAAGGACGTCATGCCCAGTGATGTGCATGAAACATGAATCATGTTACAGATCGCCAACACTACAGTGTCCCTGTCCCTGTGTCCCTGTGTCAGTGTCTCCCATGTGAGAGAACGTGACGATGATAAATAACGAAATATCATCCGAGCTCGCACATAGCTTTGGGCGGAGACCAACATGTGTCCCTGGCACTCTGAGGCCAAGGCCCCAATTTTCATATAAGAAGAAACGCATTCGGATCTTGCATTTTTGACATAAAGAGTTGAAAGTTCTGGTTATGAGTTGATGGCATTTATTATATATCCAGTAGCGTCAAAATAAGTGTTACTTAACGTTGCAACATCATTTAGCCAGCACCTTGTAGTAGATCAAAGACCGTTTACTCAACGTAAGAGCTTTGTACTCACAATACCACAATTGTGTTTTGATGTCAATATCAAATGTCGTCTATTTAAAACCATACATATATTTATGTTGTTATTTAGTTACATTTACTTAGTTACAGTTGTTTATATTGATTATATTCTATCATATGCATATCTATATCATATATGTATTCATATGCTATATTACAACAATTATGCAAATGTAATCATTATTTAGCATTACCACATCGCTTAACCAGTACCTTCTGGCATAATGAACCTCGTAAACTAAGCATGAAGATTTTCTTCTAATAATGTCCCAATTATGTTTTATTTCTTGGCCGACCACACGGAATGTGCAAATCTCACTTGACGAGCTTCAAGCCAACTAGACATTGTTTGATGCAGAAATTATGCATGTAATGATAATGATGATTCAGTCATGTATCTAGTGCATATGATTATGCAGTGATGTATCCAGTGATGATGACGATACAATTATGATGAACTTAAGACATCTCATGATATCAAGCCGTAACCCTCGCCATGATGCGGGGGGAGTCAAACCCCTGTTTTTAACACACACCTACCACGATGTCGTCCAATCGCGCCAACATACTCACCCTTTCCTAGAAACTAGAACTAGAAACACAGAACAAGACACCAACTGTGACACTTCGCCGAGACCAATCGACATATTTTTTACGGGGCACTATCGTGCTAAGTTTACAAATGACTGGGGGCCAAACAGTCCTTTATCATCCATTTTCGT
Source organism: Pollicipes pollicipes (assembly GCF_011947565.3). Taxonomy (NCBI): domain Eukaryota; kingdom Metazoa; phylum Arthropoda; class Thecostraca; order Pollicipedomorpha; family Pollicipedidae; genus Pollicipes; species Pollicipes pollicipes. The sequence goes on along the minus strand of NW_023596297.1, from coordinate 29,020,367 downwards.
TATGAAGAACGACTACAAGCAGGCGTAACTCTGGCAACGAACAAGCCTTTACGAGTCAAAGCATTCGCCCGCCGGCTAGACCCGCGCAAGTGCGTCATTACCGTAACAGTCAACTCGTGCGGAACGTCGCAGCAGAGGAGCTGTCCAGTCGTTTGTGCGACAACTGTGCCATCGCTCACACGAGGAGTGGGGGCAAACAACGTCGCTGGCATACGCTCGAAGCAGCGCTGAAAGTCGGTCAAATACCAAACACTCTGTTTTCAGACTCTAAATGATGTACTTGCATTCTGTTCCGGAGAATGTAGAGTTACTTATCTCTGCCGCCCGAGTAAATCATTACCGAGACTACCGAGAGAGTGTGCTCTCTCTTGTTCTCACTCACTCACTCACTCCTCTCTCTCTCTCTCTCTCTCTCTCTCTCTCTCTCTCTCTCTCTCTCTCTCTCTCTCTCTCTCTCTCTCTCTCTCTCTCTCTCTCTCTCTCTCTCTCTCTCTCTCTCTCTCTCTCTCTCTCTCTCTCTCTCACGCTCTCTCTCTCGCGTATCCTGTCGATCTGTCGCGTATCCCCATTTCTAGCCAGATGCAGGGCATAGAAGAGTACATAGATCACGGCGAAATTGGCACATAACCTGGATTCAATTTCAGCCCCCACTACGCGTATTGATGCCCATTCATAGCCCTGGCAGCCAAGCCTGCCAGGCCGAGCGTTTGGCAGCGAACGCTGCGTTGTCTCGTTCATGGCTGGCCGTGGCATTACGAGTTCCGAAAATTCTGCACGATTAGTGCATGATCCATTGTTCGTCCGTGACTCGCGAAATGCCCAGCTCCATGAAATGGGCGGCTCAACCAGCGGCAGCACCATGTGCTGTCACCGACTGAAACAGGCAAGAGCGGCTTATTGGCATTATTGTTCGCCGCAGGGCCGGGATCAGCAAAGAGGATGCAAAATTAATGGTTTTGGGGTACGTCTGAACGCCGGTGGTTTTTCACCGCCTTAACACTTATAGGCCAGTTGAATACCTCTCGCAGAGCGAGGGGTATTCAACCGGCCAACCGGGCGCATGTTAAATGTTGCGAGCTTTCCGGACTACCAGTGGCAATTCTAAAGACGCATAGTAGGTCAAGGCACAAACACATTTCAGATCTGACAGCGCATATGTGATCCACAAAATTATTTCCGCGCAGGTCAGTTACAACCAAGAGTCTCGAAGCTCAAAGAGAAGAGCTTTACAAAACATCACTTACTATATTACTTTGCTTTACAAAAAGTCGACAAGTAGACTGAGGCTTCACCTAAAGTTTGTCAATGACAGAACTACGCTGGGAATATGTTGCTCACGTCTTTGTGTTGTATCTCACGACGAAGGTGTAACGTTAAATTTGATCTTGTATTACATTATATCATGGCTTATATTTGACTCTATTTTGTGGAAAAAGAATACAAGGTTTCAGAAGACTCAAGACAATCCTCTCAAACTTACCCAACTTTAACTTGCCCCCTTATAGATCGGTCGAAGGTCAGTGGAGTATCTGTCCGTCCATGGTCCACGCTCAGAGGTAAAGCAGTTGAAAATTCGAAAAGGTGTTTCCATTTGATTTCCTTTCAAGGAACTGAAGGGTTTAAGTTCAAATAGCATCCTTACGGTCCTAACAACTTAAATTATGAGCGAAATCACACGGGTCATAACTTGCTAGTTATGACAACAATTTTGCCATGTCTGAACCTTTTTATTTAATTGGCCCTGTCGTGACGTAATGGTCACGACAGTGTCACCTTCCGTGGCTCACCAATGATGCGCTCGTGCCTCACAGAAGTCATGTCAAAGCAAAAGCGTGTGAGGTCGTTGCATCATGAAGACCAAACGCCTGGGAAAACTAGCATACCACAAAATCTAGAACGAAACGCAGCAGCTTTCAGCATAGTAACCATGAACGTTTTCTTATTTAAATCCAACCCGTTCGCTGTCCAGCCGAGCGGTCAGAGAGGACTGCCAGCGCCCTGCGGCGAGCGTTCGACCGGTTCGTGACGGGGTCTCGGCCTGTGGCGCGGTGGGGCTTCACCGGCCCCGTGTCGGACCGCGGTGGCCTTCCCCCGGCGCCGTGTCGCCGGCGCTCGCTGCCCGGTCACGGAGCACGAGCGACCCGCGGGCAGCGACAGTCCATTCTCGGGGCTGCTGTGAACGCTGGCGGCCGAACGCGGCTGGTGGGGGAGGTGGGTGTAGTTCGCGGCTCTCCATGCAGTGATATAGGGAAAATGGCAAATCCGGCCGAAGCTGTGAGGAAGGGGAGAGGGAGGGGACTGGTACCCACTGCCTGCACTCCGATCCGCCATCCGTGCCCTCCAATCCACCGTCCCTGACCCCCAACCCGCTGTTCCTGCCCTCCAATCTGCTGTCTTTGACCCCCAACCCGCTATCCCTGCCTTCTAACCCGCTGTCCCTGCCACCCAGTTTGCTGCCCCTGCCCTCCAATCCGCCGTTCACGTCCTCCAATCCGCCGTCCCTACCCTCCAATCTGCTATCTCCGCCCTCTAATCACCTGTCCCTGCCCACGGACCACCTGTCTGTTCCGATATCTTCAGCGGTCACTGCAATCCGAATTGGGGGATTCGCCCGGAACAATAAGGCAAAGGTAGCAGGTCGCACCGCAGCGTCAAACCTAGTCGGGCGTGTATAGTAATAATTGCTTGATTTTTTCAGACGCACGTGATCCGATCCAAGCGTTTTTTTTTTTTGTATGGTTTGAGTACTTACTAACAGATTCGTGCTTCACTGACCTCCCACGGAATGTGCTGTCAAATGTGACCATAACACATGGGGCAGAAGAAACTGATTCTAACCTTTTTATGGCTGCAAACATAACAGTGCAAAGCTAAGCTCACTCTGATATTACAAGATTACATCAAAACGTCACTTGATTCCTACACTAGTTTCATTAGAATCAATTTTGGTGGAGTTTTCAAAGATAATCAGGCAGCACTTAAGACGATATGTCGCCGGCCCACGAGCAGGAATAGTGCATTTTCTTCTAGTAAGACCGATGTAGAAGTAGTGATCAATTCCAAGCGCGTGTGAGCTGCCACAAAAAATTGTTGTCACGCATTTCTTGTGTTGCCGACATCCGATCCCATACCTAATACACGCGAACCCGCTTTCGACTTCAAGGCACACAATTTAGAGAACAAAAATGAGAAAACAGCTACCAAAGCACTTAACTTTGGTAATTTTTAATGCTACGTGGGGATTCAGTAGCACAAGCACTCAATAACACCCACAACTTGTTTAAAAAAGTTTGCTCAACATCGTTCTCACCGTGCTGCAAGTGCATGCGCTACTTTCTAGGCAGTTATCAGGGCGCACTTACCTTATACTTCGAAATTACTTCTCTGGTGAACCCATATCTGTAACAAAATACACACACTTTAGCGCGAAATCTTTACCTGCTGGGTTTAACCATCTAGCCGCTGTCAAAATTAAAACTGATAGCACCAACAACGCTTCTATTCATCCTCTCGTTATGCACGACTGTCGTACACAGCATAGCCACCTGTCATAATGCTCTGAAGGGGCTATTACAAACGTGTCATCCAACAACTGGTTATAGCGTAGAACACATATCTCAGTCCGCCAGCAATGCTCGGGAGGGAGCAAGGGCGTGTTTGCCGCCAAATAAATAACGCCGTTCCGACAGCACGTTGCAGCGATGACAATTATTTTAGGTACACAGAAGGCGCCACCCGCGGTCACCCTACGACCGGCACGGCGTGCCACACATGTGACATGATGGCGTGTAACGTGGGGCGGTGAAAGACACGTGTTTGCCATTACCTGCGCATGTGGTATCATCTAGACCACAACTTCATAAATTCGAACCCAAATGGTTATTAATGATTACCAGTCGCTACTTACCACCACTGAATATTGTTGAATGCTTTGCCTTCCTTGTAATGGTAACAGAAGAGCCATATACACATGTGAGAAGTGCAAATTAAAGTTGTGGAAAGGTAAGCGTTGAGAATTATAGTTGAAGCAATGCAGAATGGGAATGAGTCCCGCAGCTGGATCCAAGCTTTTCGAATTATGGAAAAGAATGTTGCAGAATGAATGCGAGCAGAAAAACAAGAACGAGATGCCTCAAAATAGCAAACAGATGCTTTATAAAAAACAAAATGACAATGTGTCACCGCGTGCGGTGCAGGCTGAGCATGAACAAAACTGGCTTCAGTGTGTGAGTTGCAAAAGCTGGGAGCATGATATGAATATTCCGTACTGAAATGAAACTATCTAGGCTTTAATTCAATGAACTCAACGAGCTGCTGACAATCCCTGCACAATACGCAATTTGTTGGGAGCTCCATCGTAACTAGATGCATAGGCCATACCAGTTCATGCATTTCCTTCAGTTGAGAAAAATGAACGTCAGATCTAGCCGGTCATCACGTAGACAACGTTTAATCCATCTTTGAGTACAACCCGAATGTGATGAAAACATGATACATTACCGGAGTTGCGTGCTTCGTTTCTTCAGCTCTCTTCCAACGCTAAGCAAGTCAACATGAAACCAAAATGGATAGAAATGGTGGTGCCAGAGACACTCAGGCTCCCAAAGTCGGCATTACAGTACCGCTCCGATATTATCGGTATCATCGGGATTGTACACCATAAAACGTCGATGTTTCTTCTTCCAGTTATTCTCGCTATAATGATAAGTCAAGCCAGGCTGACACTTTTTGACATAAAAAGCTATGCCAGGTTGTTCGTGCTTGAATTACAAATGTGCGAGCTAATCAATTAGCTGAAAGCCGTGCACATTCAAAGAGATTCAAGAGACTTGACTGGTCAGCATTCACTTGAAGCGATTGCAGGCGGGCGAGGGATTGCATCCTCTTTGATAACATGGCACATCCATTTTTGTAAAGGACCTAGCGCAAAAATTAACTTACTTAACTTAACGTAAGAGAATCCAGCGAAACGGTAAAACCCACCAAGAGAACACGAGCCGCGCATAACTAAGAAAGCGTAATAAGCGGTGAACGCAATGATGGTAACACATTGCTGTCAGTCCAATGCCTTGTAGCATCAAGCCACGTTCCATCACAAAAAACGTAACATAGGCTGGTACACTTCTGCACCAGCTCATGAGAAGTTCCTACCACATCGACAAAAACAACAACACAAAAAACAGGAGCTGCCGCACGGTGTTTTCACTGTCATCTTAATGTCGGACTCAGTTTCATCACCTGTCCACGTGGCTGGGCCCCAATGCCACCCACGGACCGGTCGCCATAGCGCCGTGAGATGGGTGGCTGTTTGACGCCGTGCACGACGGTTGACTTAGCCCCACCTGGGCTAAATTCCTTCACAATCACTGTATGGGTCAGCGACACACTCAGGTCAATAACTCGATAGTGACAGGCCGGTGAGCCGACCCCCGGCGTCAAACTGGCCTCAGCGCGGTACGCATTTTTAGGGCTTTAGCGACACGGCCCCTTCGTCGCCACCTGGCCGCACGCCCGTCCCGTGAAGCGGCCGGAGTTTTGCATACGTGACCCTTGCCATCTGGAGGCTGTACGTCCAGTGAGAGCGACTGGTTTCGTATGCTATGCTGTGCACATCCACACAACATGAATGTTCGGAGGAAAATGCAAAATATATTTATGGTGAGTCTTTAAAACAAAACCCTCACAACCACTGAAAACTGCAAGATGCGAAGAAAGGTAAAAGTAGGTGGAGCATGCTTCACATAAGCAAGACAGGTGTTAACCTTATTCCGGTCTGGCTCCCGTTACCCCTATACTAGGTGAGCGGCGGCGGATCCCACCGTCCCCAAAGATCGCAGGATCTACAGGCCCATTTTGAAGAGAAAAAACATGCACGGCAAACGGCGTGTGATTTATTTTGACGACATCTATATTTGTGCACAACTAATTGCAGACTGATTTTGAAACAAAACAAAACAAAGGAAACGTCCTTGGTTTCTCTCGGGGCGCACTACATTTCTGAAAATCAAACGTCCGGCATTTGTGATGTTGAGGCAAAGGGGACGATGGGTTGGAGTGTGCGGGGGTGGGCAAATCCGATGCAGCATCACATTTATCCAGCAATTTCGACGCTGCCGACACAGATTGGTGACTTATGATATCGAAATTGATAAAGTTCCACTCACTTTCAGCATTAGAAATTCGTAGGAAAATCCAGGATATTTGCAGCAGGGTGATGGCAGAAGTGGTCAAAATCGGTTCTTAATTTAGTGTACCCAAAACAAATGGGATGTTGCCTTGTCGTTTCAACTGAAATAGCAGCACAAAAAGCAGGTCTACGCTAAGAATTTGATCCAGGCGTAGCCAGGGTGCCTATGATGATGGTTAATGGGGAAGGCGAAGTGACCATTTGCTTTCAATCTCGACCACAGGTCTGTTATATGCTGTAAGCAAGATAGGATGTTCAGGGATGCCGGTAGTGCAGTGGTTAACGCGTCTGTTAACGCGTCTGGGAAACCAGAGGTGCGGGGTTCGACTCTCCGCGGTGCCCTTCCCGCCAGGGTGAGAGGCAGGCGACGCCATATAGCCTCAGCAGCTGAGTGCGCCGTAAAGCCCCAATGACACACACGAAGTATGATGTTCACATGGCGTCCATGGGCGGGTTTCATGGGTGTATCCAATCTTCCAAATAAGAGGGGTTGGGACTCGTGATTGGAGCCAGACCGCACGGGTGTCGCTTTGTATTCTTTTAGATGGACCACTGTCCCCCATGTCCGATTTACCCCACCCCCAACGGTGAGTTTGACCCCAAAATTCCGGAGATAGAGCGCTAGCAGAGCATTTAAACTGGACGGTCGAAATTGTATCAATTTTAAAGAAGGCTTCTGCTTATTATTTCCAAAGGCAAAGGAGTGAGGTAGATGAAAAATCCCCTGCCGTGCTCAGAGGAACGCACCTAAGTGAGTTAATCTCACTTTAAAAGCTCCGCGTTCGTACCATGTTTACCTGAGTGTTTTTTATGCTTTTTCCATGATGCTTCCTTTTAATTACACGATGAAGGTGTATTATTGACTCTGACATATTTTATGCTACTGTGTACGTGTTTTGGCATTATTCGGTGACGTTTGAAGATCCACAGACTGCAGCAAGTTGCGCCATCTTGCCGCTGTGCGATACGATGTTTTATTGGAAATGAAAAAAGCGGTAAAATGTTGAAACCCAAAAACGTGGGTAAATCTTCAGTCGGCAAAGCTCGAAATAACCATACAAATGTGCCGACCTCCAAGTCGACGTGAATATTCGATGGAACAGCCACGGAAACTTGACGATCGACACCAGCCGACTTAACTGATGGCGGCAATCGTCCCACAATGCCCGCACTAACCGTGTCGAACATGCCTAACGCCAGTGCTGTGTTGCAGTCTGTATAGCGATTTACGGCTTCCAGCCGTAGATTTCCGTGACAGCCTTTAAAAGTTGGATGCATCTACTCAGGTGGTGGAGGCTTTTTACTCTCTCCACGCCCAAAGCCATACAGTCCAACAACGTCTGAAGCCACATAACATGGACCCTGCGTCGATTACCGAAACGTAGTTTCGACCATCGACGCCAAACAAAATGGTAGTGACGCGCAACGACAGCATCGACCGCCGAGGCAGAACGAGAAATCATATTAGAGCAGTGCTGTAGTTTTGATACTTATCTGGATGGGAATCCAACTTCCTCACGTTGAGAGGAAAGTGGGTCAAATCTGGGAAGAAGCCTATCTTATGGTGTATTTGGGGCCAGGACTCCCCGCTCAGCCCCCTTGCCTGCTTTGCGAAAAAAACACCCCTGTGGTGGAGGCTAAACGACTGTGACACGCGACGGATTTGCCACAAGATTACTTCATCGTCAGGTCTGGGACTCAGGGCCCATTTTGAAGCAAGGACAGGGCCGGGGCCTGTGATTCACATCGGTCGGGGCCCCTGAGACAATAAGGGGGCCTCCGTGTGGATCTGGGGTCACAGCGCATAACAATGGTCTTGTATCGCAAGGAGCGGGGAATCGGCCTGGGGCAGTGTTCGAGGGAAACCAGAAGCCAGAAGACCCCTTGGGACAAATGATCAAGTGCCTGATTGAAAAGGAATATTGGGCCGATGAAATGTTCCTTAGGTTCTTAATACACCACTAACCATGCTATCGTGTTCATATGTCATCATTATCTTTGTCATATTGGTTTCAAAGGAAAGTCATTCCTCAGTATCAAAATGATTTTGAAAGCCGCCAAATATTTGCCCTTTATTTCGATTTTCACATCAAGGTCGTAAATTAGAGTGGCCGAAAACCGGGAAGAAATCAGGATGTGAGGGCAGGTTAGGTTAACTTTATAAACTCAGCCCCCCCCCCCCCCCCCGATCTAATGAAGTCACACTTCTGCGTCCATCTTTGTTCCGAAGCAACATGTGAAATAAATTACATACTTAAGGTTTGAGCCTGCGTACTCGCAAGCTCAAGCCTTTAGCCTCAAGCCTCAAGCCAAGCCAAGCCAAGCCAAGCCAAGCCAAGCCAGGCTCCCTCGCAATCTAAACACCGACGGCTGGGATTGCAGTTTCCAAACCAAGCGGCTGGACGGCGGTTGCCTGACGCACGAAAACAGCCGCTGTGAAATAATGCTGGCATCACTAGCATCAAGTTTATGGGCGCCACTGTAGCCGGCTCTCCTTCCGTTCGAAACCAGGGTGTTATATTTGACCAGTGCATGACGTTCACTGCGCACACTGATGACGTCGTGCGGCGATGCACTGGCGTTCTTATCGGCCTCAGCCACAGCCGGCACAGTCTGCCTCAGGCCACATTCATTACTCTAGTCCAGGGTCTAATCATCTCACTCATCCGTTACTGCATCTGTGTGTACGGAACATGTAATGCTACTCAAACATCATGACTGCAGAAGCTGCTGAACTTTGCAACACGATTCATCTCTGGGCGTCGGAAATATGATCATGTGAGCGATGTTTTACGGGATCTCGAGTGGATGTCTGCTGACAGCATGTTTTTACATCATACACTGAAATTTCTGAAACGTATCCTGGAAAGATCCCAGCCGGAGTCGCTATCTGATCACCTTATCCACAGACGCCATGCTCACCATCGCACAGCGAGGCAGGATATGTTACATGTGCCGGTAATCAGATCCGAATCGGGAAGGCGGCGTTTTGTTTACTCCACTGTGACCACCTACAACGCACTACCGCAGAATATCCGCGAGCTGAGCCTTCCACAATTCAGGCGCGAGTTGCGTAGTTATATCCTGCAGCGGTGGATCAATGACGGATAGCGACGCATGCTTCAAATAACTTAAGCGAATGTGAGAGAGTGCGTTCTGCGCGTGTGTGCCTACGTGTGTACGTGTTTGCGGGAGCCTCCCTGACCTACACTGCTTTATTTCCATGACACGGGCTCTGGAATTCCCACATTCTGAGTGAGTGAGCTTATGACGTGTAATAAATAAATAAATAAATATATGCCTCCGAAAACCTAAAAAATGAATTGTCTCTCCTCAAATTAAGCTAGGGCGTAAATTTCGCATGCAAAATTTGAGGAAGGCTTCTGAACGAATAAAAAAGCCGCAACAAGAACAGGGAGATTTTACGTTTACATGTCTAACTCCACCACCGAATCCGGCACGGGTTCGCAGTGCTGTGAATGCCAATCCGCTCGTTTTATAATAATATAAATTGCGCAGGTAAAGCGTGATCTAAACAACCTTCAAAATGTGTGAAGTGACATTCTTAAATGTTAGACAGCAATTTTTTCAGAAATATTACCATTGGCGTCCGCTCACCGGCCACACCGCTTACCACCAGCAAAGGAATGACGCCGTGCGACCTGCGGAGACTGCAACGCCGGGGATCGGGGTTTTTGGTTTGGGCCTTGAGAGATCGCGCGGTCAAAGCCATGTTACGCAATTTTTTCACTACTCGGTTCTGAACAAAATTGAACCTTCCCAGCGAACAAGGTCACTGAGGAGCTAGCTGCACTAGCAACACTTTAACAGTCAACTTGTATTGCACGTGACATTACATTATGATCGCTTCATTTGCCGTAGGTTCGACCTGAAGCGGGCTAGGATCGCTTTCCCTCAATGGCACAACAGCTGGGAACGGCGTCTCCCAGAAATAAACCTACCTCGCATCACCTGTTTGATGAAGTGAGCGGGGTAAAAGCATTCTCAAGAGGAGGGCGTGCGTGTAAGTGTTTGGGGAAAGGTTGAGAACCATTTTCTGAAATAATGCATGGTGGAGTGCTTATGTTTTGTTCTGCATTAGCTGAAATGCACATGTTTTATCGCTGAAATTTTTGGTGTGTCGAGAAGATTTATGTAAACAGGATGCAATGCCAAATATATTAAGGACACTATCAGTAACGCGAGCAGAGAGGAGACACAGGGGGCACGTGTACCCCTTAGGTTCCGAGAGGCCTTTCGGGCCATTCGGAACCTACGATTAAGGGCCGTAAAGGAGGACGTATTCAGGGACCCCGGACCGCAGGGCCGGCACTCTAATGCTAGTTAGAGGGCCCTGCGTACTGATTAGGGGTCCCCTGAGTCGATAAAGGCTATATCTCGGTCTATATACAAGCCGAGGCCAGCGATTTACACTGGTCAGGGACCGTGTATTTTTCAAGGACCCACAGCGCCTTACAGATAATCCTGTGCTCGCAAGGGGTCCCGAGCCGACAGGGCACTCTTCGATGAGGGCCGAAGAGGGACCTGGGAGGCCACCGGAACCGGGGATTAAGGGCCCGCGTGGGGGGCATAAGGGCCTGAAGGACTGGCTATAAGCCACATAAATAATCACAGCTCGTTGTGCGGTGATCTGAAATGTCAGTCAGCGGGCTTATGCTAGGGTCCTCTTATTAGGGTGATCTATCCTTATTATACTGGGCCTCGACACCGAACCAAATAGTCGGCTCCACGTCCACCTGAGCCTTTTGGACCCATTTTCCAAGCAGGAGCGAGGCCGGGGCCCGTGATTTGCTTTGTTCGGGGTCCTTGACACCATGAGGGGCTCATGTATTGGTCAGGAGCCACAGTGCTTAACAAGGGTCCTGTGGCGGCAAGTGGCCCCGAGTCGGCCATGAGCGGTATTTAAAGGGGTCCGAACAGGGGTCGAAGGGTCTCTCGAGATAAAAAATCAAGGGCCTGTTAGATAGCTAAAGGGATGGAAGTTTGCAGGTTGCAATTGCACCTTAAGGACGACCGCCCGTAAGGCCGTGATCTGAAATGCCACTTGAAGGGCCTCTCGCACCGATTGGGGACCCCTGAGACAGACCGTTTCTCTATTTCGGCCATAGACCACCAACACCGAACAGTCGGCTCCTTGTCCGTCTGAGCCCTGCGAGCTCATTTCCCAAGCTGGGACAAGGCCGGGCCGAGATTTACATTGGTCGGGGCCTTACAACAATGCGGGGCTCCTGTATTGATCAGGGGCCCGCAGTGCCTAACAGGGTGTTCTGTGCCAATAAGGGGGCTCGAGTCGGTCAGGGGAGCATTTGCTCAGCAGGGACGAGGACGGGACCCCGAATGGCAGGGGGCCTCTTGCGTTAGTCGAGACCTCCGACAGTGAAAAACCTGCGAACTTATGACGAGTGCTCATATAGGGACAATGGAAGGGTCCTGTGCCAATCAGGGCCTCCAGAACGGAGCCGTGGGCCCTCCAACGCCATTCCAGCACTTGAGTATATGTGACAATTGTTGGATCACCTTATGCGGCGATCAGGGTTGACAATTATTGGATGCGGCGATCAGGGTTGTTGTTGCGTCAACGAAAGCTCCTGCATTGATCCGGGGCCAAGTACGGTGGTCAGAAGGCCTTCCGCGTTACGGAGAGGAACAATGTGATATGATGTATCCCTCTAAGGCCCTCTGAATTAACCAGGGGATCCCACCCCGTGTCGTCAGAATGGTAGCAATAAGACACCTCGTGGTGGGACGGAATGACATTTGAGCCTTTTACCGGGAACAGTTATGTGCCCCTAGTGTTCTTCTCAAGTGACCCCCTTGGCCAGAAAGAAATGAAGGGTCTCATTAGTTTTGAATAGAGTAGGTAAAATGAGTTTAAAATGAACAAGGCCATGCTGTGCTCGCGTGAGCACATTCATTCTTTTGCAGAATCAAGCAGTGAAACAAATTAAATCAAAAGCTTTGAGCTTACACATATGCAATCTCGGGAGCAAGGGCAGCGATGACTTCGGTTGCAGCTTCCGTAAAATCGAATGGTGATGGCCAGTGCAAACAACACCAGGCGTGCGCCGTGCGCGTGCGAGCGATCGTCGTGAAATTATAATTACGAAGGTCTTTCGAAACTGAAGGAAATATTCCATATTTGAAGGGGGTCTCGAGCCGAAATAGCCGACTCGAGGCCCTTTCGGTGCGGTTCACAGCCCTACCCTTCTTAAGACCTTAACCCCTCTAATTTCTGGACTACACGCCCTCAAAAATGGGGCGAATATTCAGTGAGAGTATTTCAAAGTCAACTTGGCATTCATGACGTCATAATAAAGTTATTCAAATCCTGTCATCTCTTGAGCCATGCGGCGATCAAGGCCGAGAAAAATATCATGGTCGAGTCGTGCATATCTGGCGTTCGTAAACACGATTTCAAAATATAACGGCCGTCAACTGGCTCTCTATCACTCTTGTGCAAGGCACGAAGACGTAATCAAACAATAACGAATCAAAGGGCATATTTACTTAAAAGAGAAATTGTGGTGTCTAGAGAAGTCCTTTCTTCTTAAAATTATGCCAATAGTTATAAGTGAGCTTTTTATCGTATCTAATGCTTTCCTCAATACCATCAAATGTGAAACATTGCTTTTAAGATTAGGCTCGGCATATCTTTTTTTGAAACGGTGAGTTTGTCCGCCGCACAGATTAACAGATGCAACAGCACGGAAAATAGAGACACCACCTTTTCTCTTTCAGTTCCACCACCACATTTCGGCACCACTTCCCCGTGCTGTAAATGTCGTACCGTTCCTATCATCAATCTAAAAATCCCACATGTGAAATATTCGTCCGCACTTCCCTCTAAAGGTGAAATTTGATGTCTTAAAGCGTTCAAAGGTGCTTCTTTCAGAGCCGTCATAATTTTAGTGTGAACCGTTGACCACAACTCAGTATTTGTCGCCGAACCGACATTGCGCGGGTTAAGGAGACTGCAACGCCTGGAGCCGCGGTTTTCTTACCAAGATTTGCGAGCGCGCATGCTCGAAACTACGGTGCATAATTTGGGTCCCTAATCAGTGCTGAATGCATGCTGAAACTGAGTGACTGAATGTTCGAAAACAAACGAATGGCTGCTGTGCGGTAACGCTCCGGGCATTCGCTAGCCGCGTTCATACATTTGCCAGCATCAGAGGGTTTATGGTGCATTTTGTAACAAAGGCTCCGTTGCTCGCATCCACATCGATGTCAAGAAAAGGTAAATAGTTATCGGCACTCAGGTCAGCTGTACATCGTAATGACAATAGCCGCTATATGATAGCCTACACTTGTTGGAGGTGGGCCTCGTCTCTGACATAAACAAATGTGTCATCGACATATCTGTATTACATGTGTGGTTAAGGTTAAGGTTTTTGAGGATATGGTTCCCCAGCCAGCACATGTGCATATTTGCGAACAGACATCCGAGCGGTGACTTTACTACGAGACTATCTACTTGGCGGTAAAGTTTTCCGTTTGGACAGCGAAAGGGTGCCTCTGTTGTTCAGCATCAGAGCATTTCTTCAAGGATGGATCGAGACAGTTTCAGTTTTGTCAGATCGAGACAGTTTTGGTGGCAGGGTTGGGTGATTGTAGACGCAGTCAAGTATAATTTGTATTGTTTCATCAACAGGCGCGTTTGTGAACAAACCATCTACACCTAATGAAGCAAGTAAACCAATGGGATTGCTAGAATTCGTAATGTAAATGAACTCTCCTGTTGATTTCAAACTATGCTCTTCCGGTGTAAAGGATATTTATCTAACGCCATCTAAAGTTGTTGCCAGATGATATGCAAGCGCTGGGATTTGAGATATGATTGGTCTCAGCTGGTTGTCTGTTTTATGGGTTTCTACATTACCGTAAGCATAACCAAGGCTATATTCCCCTGTGACCTTGTGAAGCGCTGCCCGCCCACTCGAGTGTTTGCCGCGGTCATCAGGCCGTTAACCTTCGTAATCAGGCTTTCCGTAGCCTGGCAAGAACTTTAAATGGCATGATTGCGCTTTTATTTCTCCTGTGAAATCGAAGCCGTGCGCACAATTCCGGGGAAACTGCTTACTTCACATGATGTCCTAAATTCAACCGGATGTCCCTTCCATTACCTGGCCGGGTAGCCGTACCTGTGCAGGTCATGCATCGGCGATTCTGGCACAATGCGTAGCGAAAAACAAAACAAAACAAAAACACCAACAAAAAACGGTGAAACAAATCAAAACAAAACAAAAGCAAATGGCCAGAAAATTCAACGGCCAGCTCCAAACCGTGCTGTGAAAACCAGCAAAACGCCCCAAGCGGCGGAATCCGCCTATCCACACGATGAAAAACATTAAGTTTTTGGCTTGTCAACATTTTCCGTTCTTACGATATAAACAATTGACGTACCATATAGATGATAATATTGTTGACATAACCAGATGACTGCTGAATGACTCCTTTTAACCAGTACCTCCTGGTATACTAATAAATAACGGAGCGCAAGACGGGACTGAGCCAACAAGCCTTACGAAAATTTAACATTGAACATATGAGAGCATGCATACACGCACGCACGCACATCCCTGACTGCAACTTGGGCAATATGTGAGTGACGAACCTGTATATATTCCGGATCAATACCACATTTGTGACAACAAATAAACTGGTAACGCTTGAACTAGCTGTACCTGGATCGCCACTCGAACATCAAAAATCGGCAAAATGCAGGTTCAAAATACCGCAAAACTTCCAGTTATACCTTTCTTATACCCAGTGATCATTTATGTAAGCTAGTTCCAAATTCATTAAATCTTTCTTAGAGCCGCCCTTTCTCACAAGCATACACAAAACACACCACACCGTATCGTTCGAAATTGAAACTAAATGAACCATTTGTCTAGCGATGAACCAGTGGTACTTGTCCAAGTTATGACGTCAAAGCAAAAAAGCCAAAATGGATTGGCATTGAGATATGGACAGATATATTGGTAAATTTTACGCAGTAAATTGAGTTTGCATCGCATTTGTGACAACATAAAATAACAAAACCAATCAAATCCCCTAACTTGAAATCTGTTCATTAGAACACGGTAGGGTAAAACCAAAACAAGCAAAGAATGTCCGTTTGCGTGTTAAGAACAAAGCAACAGCCTCCGGTTGCGGAGTGAAAGGATCGATACGCAGAGTTCAGTGGAAATGGTTCACGTCGGGAGATTGCAATTTATCAAAGGCACTCGATGCCATTGCGTGACGTACTGTAATATTAAGGCTCTGGATCCGAAGCGAATCGATTCCAGCCAATACCATCAAGTCTCGGCTAAATATGAAGCCCTCAGCATCTTGGCGGACCTCATCGTCCGACGCACTTCGGCTTTTCTTTTGCTGGTGACGTGGCGAGGAACTTACAGAAATATAGACCGAAACCCTCTTGCCGGAAACACCATATTTTTTTAGGCGCGGCATCTTAAAGAAGCAACCGACACGAAAAACACCTACCAAGGTCGCCTTAAGCCTATCGAAAGGAAATTAAGCACACGAAACGAGCGACACGGCTAATTCGGCCATCCACTTTCTTCCGCCTTTATGTCATATTTGCGTCTCCCTATTCCATGTCTCATTTCTTCCATTCCTTTTCCCATCTGCCGTCTGCTGAGCTCGACGCCGCTGGGACTGACAAGCCTGGGTTGCAGAAACCTCCCATCCCAATCCAATCTCTATATGATCAACCTCCCATCCCCATCCGATCTCTTCCCAAGCAACCTCCCGTCTCAATCCAATCTCTGCCCAACCAACCCCCCATCTCAATCCAATTTCTGCCCAATCAACCTCCCATCTCAATCCAATCTCTACCCAATCAACCTCCCATCTC
Organism: Pollicipes pollicipes; assembly: GCF_011947565.3. Lineage (NCBI taxonomy): Eukaryota > Metazoa > Arthropoda > Thecostraca > Pollicipedomorpha > Pollicipedidae > Pollicipes > Pollicipes pollicipes. The sequence continues at coordinate 29,004,294 of NW_023596297.1, read as the reverse complement.
AATACAATATCTACCCAATCAGTCTAAGCTTTTAGCATTCCAATGTACCAACCTGCCTCCCCATCTGCTTTCTGTTAAGCTTGGCGCTATCATGTCTGACGATACTGGGCTGCATAATCTTTATCCGCATTCTAAGTTTACCCAATCAGCCTCACAATCAACATGATTTTATAAAATATAACTCACAACATTAACACAAAATGTAACTCAGTTTGGTGCTGGAGATTGTTTTATGCAAACAATGCGACATGGCTCTTCATGCGATTTTGTGACCGCGTCGCACTCAGTGAGCCATTGCTCGAACGTCAGTTGGGTGTCACCATGAGCAAAAGTGGCATCACGTTCGTGCAATCTTTCAACATAGTACATAACAAATTCAGCAGTTAATACATGCCAACGCATAATGCATTTTTTGATGCCTCGAAAATATATGGATTGGATGCTGGCTTCGAGAAAATACAAAGGAAAGGAAGTAAACTATGTTAAAGGTGCAGGGTTGTAGCTTTCTGTTCAGCTGGGAGGGGGAGGGGGAGGGACTGCGGCCTTCCAACTTGGGCTATAACTCTCAGCTTTGAGGAAAAGTGGGTCAAATCCGTGAAGAAAACGTTCGCCAGCGTATTTTGGATGTACTGCCCGCAACAAAGCGAATGCCAATAGCTTCAAGTACACGACAATAGCTAAATAATCACCATTTGTGCATTGCGTTTATCTTAAATCCTACGTTAAAAAATTCATACACGGCCCTGACAAAAACGGAGTCCCATGGCCAGTGACAGCAGTTGCTAGACCCCACCACACATGGGTAGGTTACGTTGCAAATATTGTGAAGTGCCTCAACGGACAACATGCATTGAAGAATGTTGCGTCAGATGTGATACGACACCACAGAAAACAGCACGGAACACTACGCCAGGGCCTTTACTTTCATGGTTTCGTCACGATCATGTCTGGTGCCGGAGGAGCGCTGCATTGAAGAACCACCAATCAACACACGAGAGGTACAACATAACATCGAATGCTGCATGAAATTAACACTCTTATGTTTCTAGCTTAACACTTGTATGCTCTAGAAGCGGTATCTTTCGTTCAGCTCTGGCCGAGGTCGCGGCCGTAAAGCGGCCGATGGCGACTCGCCCCAGTGCTCGGCAGTACGAAACAGGACGGAGCGCTGAGTCGAAGCCAGCCTGCAGCTAGGCAGATGTAGATTAGGAACAAAAGATGCGCGCTTCACATGAGACGAATCATCGGTCCGACGACGGAATATTGATCGGATTCCACGGGGGGCTGTTAACCAACTTTAAACACCTTTAGAGCATTTTCGCTCAGAACCGAGCGATCAATCTTGAGGCAGCCAACGCACGTAAGCCTTGAAGGTTGGCTCCGACGTACACCGGTCCCAGTTCAGACTACCGGCTGAAAGCCTATCCATTTCAAGTGTGTATTTGCGCGTTGTTTCTCTCGTGGGTCGTGAGGGGCCATTGCAAGCCTGCGGAAGACAGAGCCACCTTGTGTGATTGGGGGCGACCAGACGGGTTTATTGGGAGGCGGTTCACTGGCGATAACACGGGTTTCGCCTCAGATTTACCTCGGCGTCTAAGAGTGCATGCACAATAATCCTTCCTCTCGTCAGGATCGACATCGAGGTTGCCTGTAATGCGGTTAGCTGGAAATTTGCTGGGAAAGGTTTGTGGAAACGAACTTCCTTGATGCTATTATAAAATGGCTTGACTTATCTTACGTAAGATCCTAGTTGAGTCACGTATAAAATGAAAACGGTACAATGCATTTAAAAAACACTGAAAAGAAACTAACTTACAGTCTTGCAGACCGACCAATCTTTTTGGTTCTTCCCATTTCTTAACGTGACCATATTTTTTTAAAGAAGAACTCGTTATGGCAATATCAAGGCTAAGAGAACCCAACAAGGAGTAGAGGCGTTTCACATTACGCAGCCGACACGTTGTGTTTCTTTGACATTACTGTGTACAGCTGCGATGCACTTTAACGTGCCCGGGCATTCGCAAAATGTTTCAGTCTAAAACTGAACAAAGACAAAACGAAATCCTCCTTGGTTGGTGCTGCTGCTGAAGAAAATGATCCTTTTCGCTGAGATCTTGATGTTAATTGGATAAAATGCTCAACTTACTTGAGATAGATTTCTCGAATTACGAAGTCATTGCCTCTGCTGACAACCCTGATTCTAAGCTGCATCACATGAAAGTCATATTCCGGCACTGGAAGCGTCGTTTTTGGATGCTAATAGTGAAACAATTCTCAATAAACGGATCAATTCCTTCAACTTTACAAACCTGTCCACATCTCTGTTAAATTCGTGCTTTCATTCGATACCTAAAGCGTAGATAGTTTGCTTTCATATGGGATGGTAACGTTGGCAGAATAAAAGGAAATGGCATGCATAAGCCGCATGCAGAAGGATATTGATCCATACTGGATGCTGAGTTGTACATTACAGCGTTGAAGATTTCGTGGATAAAAAGCCAAATAATCCCGACTCGCATAAGGAGGCAATCATTTCATGTTAGAACAGCTTGTGAAACTTTTTGTGGCGGTGGAGCACTAAATTAATTCGAAAAATTGCGAGGGAGGCAACAAACTAAAAAATCGACTTGGAAAGAGAGGTCACAGACAAGTGCACTTCTAGCATCGACTAGCAGGGCAGGATTTATGAACCCAGGCCATTGAGGCTTGTGGTATTCCAACGAAATGAAATAAAGAACTGACATGGCAGCATGGAATAATACAGATTTATAAAACATTAGCGAGCTGCCGACGATACAGCACAAGTTCTCACGTTGGCCAAATTTCGAGGTGAGTTCGGTGTGCGCACCACATACATCGATTGCATAAGCCGCGTTGAGTCTCGCGAGAAACTGGCACTTACAAAATAATGTCCAGAAAGAGCCAGAGCCCATTGTTCATACATGGATAACAGATTCTCTGCGAAGGAAACCTCATGCTAAGCATCCTTACCATTCCATATTAAACTTGGCGGTGTAACCTTGTACACAGTGTATACATCCCTGTACATCGCTACACGGTCTATGCAACTGCACATTACGCATCATCAAAATATCTCAAAATACACAAACATTACTCTATACAAGATGAGAGTGACGCAAACATAAATGTGTAAAAGGTGCAACAGATATCGGGAAGCATTCGCGCTGTGAATTTTGCCAAGGTCGATACATTGCGATGCTCCTGCTTATTGGCTAAATTCGTTGAATATAATTGATGGGCATGTGGTTGGAGCGGTAACAGTACCTCTTGCTGGCTATTTCTGATAATAGTTTGGTTGTGCATGTAATTACTGCGTGTAAACTTATTGGTCAAAAAACACAGATCAAATATGAAATACCTTAAAAATATGCTCAGTGTTGAAAAGAAACAGAGAGAGAGAGGTATGGTACAATACGAAATGGCTCCCGAGACAAATGCAACGCAAAGTGGAACGCACTTAAAAATAAAAGAAAAATGGTTTCCTTTAAAGCTACGAGACACAAAGTGAGCGCCCTTCATTGGATAGTGGCGTGCACTAGATTTGCTATGTGGCAGCACATGACTGGATACGGTTGTGTAAAAGTAGGGCGTAGATATTCCTTGGTATTATGCGTGCCGTGCCGCTTTTAAAATGTCTTAGCTGTTCATCTTATTCAGAAAGACAGAACCGGGTAAAAATGATGTGGTGTGAGAACAATTACTCCAAGCGTGGGCGGGGATTATACTACGCTGAACATGATCGAGTTCTAAAATGTGTGACTGGGTGCTGCAAGTGGTCTTGTTGGTGATACAAGGCATGTGAATACAATACCGGAATTGAAAAAAGGAAGAACGGACAACGTGGATCCAAGCAGATTAAACCCAGTCTCTTAACCCGATTGGTTCGGCCACGTCTCGGCAATGGACTGCAAAAATATGCCTAAAAGAAAGCTTTTCGAACGGATCAACAGTACAATACTTCAGAAATCTGGCAGCAAATGATTCCTAGGGCCAAGAGGAAAAATGATGTAAAACCTGCAAGCCTGAAAAGTGATGTAAACCCTCCGACAAGGATCGAAATTTGCAGGCTGCAGGCTTTATAACTCACAGAAAGAGTTCCTGGAAATTTTTCAGAGCTTTCTTTTTGTTTCATAGAAGTTTTTTTCTACAGCATGCAACGATATGTCCCGGTTTTTGATGGCATTGCTAATGTCAGTAATGCCACTGGAGAGGCAAATATTCGCGGACAAAATATTATCGCCATCCTTACTTTCACGTAGCTTTCATACAGCAGTACACAAACAGCACGATTGTGGTTGTGGGATGGGACGTGATGGTGGTAAGAGAGAAATGTGGATCATTTCAAAGCTACCAGGTGGTTTTAATGTGGTGTGGTTGCATGATGCGTCCACTTGAGGAAAGCAAACACCATAGAGGAGGCTGGCTCCGGTTCTTCAATGAGAAATTTGATATTGTGGCAATTGTGAAGTAGTCGAATGATGATTGAGCTAATGTTCGTTGTAATGAACCGTCACTTCCCACGACTTGAAGAATCCAGTATTTCTATCCAATCAGTGCAATGCTATCCGTTAATGTACATAATTTTAGAGGAAATAGCCTGTCGTCTATTGAGACGAGGTAGGTGGGTGAAATATGTGGTGCATTTTGGTGAGAAGAAAATTTATTATCTACCCTCTTTCTTCTTGTTTGTGGTTGAAAGCTGCCGTCAGTGTTCAATATATACTTAAGTGCATCATAACTTCCACTGTGTACATGCCGCGATGGCTATTCCATGAGCAACATCACGGATGTTAGCCAAACAGTGCTTTGCATTAGATGACACTTTCATACCATGTTGTGCAGTTTTAGGATGTAAGTCTAAAATTAAGGTGAAATGACAATATGCACATTGCAATAAATTAGTGCTTGCGGATAAGTGGCGGATCAGTATTGTAGCATACCGGAGTTTTGCAAGTTGGATCACTAGCCACGCGGGGCGGACTAGGCGCGGGCTGATATTTTTGAGGAAGTTGCGTCTCTGGTGCGAACTCACGCAAGCGCTGCGCGGCGAAGTTAGTTCATATTGTCATAGCGTACTCATTGTATCTTGTGTTGACAGGCTAGTGCTATTGTCATTACGCACGCTGGTTCTTTTAGTTCTTTTTACACAGTCGAAGAAACGCCAACTTAAGATGCGCCCAAAATGTAACAACGTCATGTTCAGAGAAAACCACGTGGCCACGCCCCTGCCACCGATCAGCTCAGAGCATGAATTGTCACATGTGGGAAAAATAACCCACACGCATGCTACGAAAGCATGATATCATCTGTACCCATGTGGCGACGCTGGCGCATGGGCGACTAGATACCTAGTGTAATGAGTCGCAGCTTTCCATTCTCTTGGGCTCCCCCCACACTTTGAGACAAGGTGAGACAACACAGTTTTCGGAGTATTTTGGAGGGGGGTATACCAAACCCGACGTGTTTGGTCGCAAGCGTCGCCTCGTAAGCTCGCGCTCACACTCGGCGTCTCACCGGAGGTTCATCAGCGGGTCCTCGTGGTTGCCCCTGTTAAGGTAGACTTCGTGCGGGTTGACGACCACGCAGGCCAGCAGGATCAGCAACACCTCCACCGACTTCTTACCCCGGTCCACGAAGTCGCCGTTGAACACGTACGGGTTGTCGCTCGATGGAATGCCGTTCTGGGGAGGTGCGCCGCGTAGTGAGACGTGAGAACAAAACACCTGTGCCCCCACACCAGCCGGTAGCACAACGTGACGTCACGTGACGTAGGTGGATGCAGGTCGCGTTGACAGTTTCATGTACCTTGCAAACAGCATTAG
>NW_023596297.1:28852055-28997716 GCF_011947565.3 Pollicipes pollicipes | reverse complement strand
TTCAGGTGGCACTCACCGAAAAAACAAAATCTAATGTGCAAAATTTGTCAAGGAAGTGAACTAGAAGGGGGCTATTCCACAACCAATGCACATGCGTCGATTATTTGTGTTATGAAAGGACGTGGAAAGAACGGATCGTTCAGACTGAAGCAGATTCAAATAGAGCTGAAGCCTCTGCTGGTAGAATGCTGGTATATATATAAAATTGTGAATACAAATGTATGTGCATAAAATGTGGATATATATATATATATATATATATATATATATATTTAGATGGCAATATATACACACATTTATATATATATATAATATTATATTATATATATATATTATTCTCTCTCTCTCTCTCTCTCTCTCTCTCTCTCTCTCTCTCTCTCTTCCCTCTCTCTCTCCCTCTCCCTCTCCCTCTCCCTCTCCCTCTTCTCCCTCTCCCTCTCCCTCTCTCTCTCTCTCTCCTCTCTCTTCTCTCCTCTCCCTCTCTCTCCTCTTCTCTCTCTCCTCTCCTCCTCTCCCTCTCTCTCTCTCCTCCCTCCCCCTCTCTCTCCCTCTCCTCTCTCCCTCTCTCTCTCTCCCTCTCTCTCTCTCTCTCTCCTCTCTCTCTAGTAGTTTGTGACAAAAATTGACGGATGTTTCGCTTTTGTACCTTAATTGTAGCCACAAAGGCACGCACGTTGCGGGTTTCATCAGTCGATTAGCATTTGATGAATTTACCAATTCTGTCTCAAATATGGTAGGAGTTTTCAAAAATGTTTTTTTTTAAATGTTTTGTGATGGGAATGACCCGTTTTTTATCACAATTCGCAAGATGAGTGCGATGGGCTCCCAAATACTAAACGACTGTGGCGGTTAACCCGTCCTTAAAGTCCCGAACATTCGAATACAGTTCTTCTATCTATCGCTGAGCTAAGCAACGCCTCGCATGCCGCCACCGCCGCCAGACAGCAAAACACGCACACCTCCTTCCCTCGCGGCGTGCCCTCCCGGACACCTGACCTTAGCCGGCGACAGACCTGATGTCGGTCGATGGCCTCCAGGCCGTGCAGGTCTGTGTCGAACGACACGCCGCCGTGCACCACGAGCACGCGCCGGTCGATGATGGTGCCCACCGGCAGCCAGGAGAACACCTCCTCGAGGAGCGCCAGCAGTGCAGACGAGTGACCCTGCAGCAGACAGCCGGCCCGGCCGGCAGGATCAGGCACCGGCGCACCGGCCGACGCGCGGCGGCAACCAGCGCACGGCAATGATCCAAACATGGCAAGGCGGGGAAATGGGAACGGGGTGCCGTGGCAGAGGGGGGTCTGACACCCACTGGCATGAACGCATAGCTAGACGCGTTCTTAAAAGAAGGAGCCCACACAGAATGGTACTTAAAACATGCATACGCTGATATTCCATGATGATTGTGTGTGCTCAGTCGTACTGATGCTTCTGCCTGAAACATTTAAAACGCATCCGGTCTTGATCGCCAGGACAGAGACAGTTGCCTCCGTAATCAGAATGTGATTAGTGCTAGGCCACACATTCCCTAATTTCCATTGGATGGACCAACTCGTTCGTCTGTGCCACATTTAATCCGATTTTGTCCAGGAAATTTCGCTTTTATTCGACGCCAATGGGCTCCATTAACCACTGAGATCTCGGAGTCCGCCTAGCTAACTTCGCTGTTCTATTGCCCACATTTACCGGGGGGGGGGGGGGGGGGGGGGGGGAGGGGGGAGTAAACTCTCTTAAGACAAGCACAATTTAAATAGCGCTGTTAATGGTGGACACGGAAGGAGAAAGCGCGCTGGAAGTAATTCCAAGGTCACGCATCACCCAGATGTGAACGGCACGATACATGACAGAATAAATGAACTCTGAGATAAATGTAGACCATTGCATCGGGTAAATATACGCAGTCCAATGCGGGGCCCTGCCTCAACTGGAATCGTCATGCGTTTCGAAGTTTGCGCGCACCATATGCGCCGGATAAGTCACAGCACAGCGATTGATTCGCTCACACATGGAGTAGACGTGCCCCGCGGAGTAGGGTGATTCTGTTTTCATGACAATGAAGTAGACCACATTTGCATTACCTGTATATCTTTTATTACTGGATTTCTTTCGCAGGATATAGCTGATAAGATTACATTGCTTTTACGAGACATTTAGGTTGGGTCGTGTGCAGGTAAAGGGAGCATTTCACATTTGTATGGAGCTTTAAACTGAAACAGCCATTTTGAAGATCGTTCGGAACAGTTCACAGCCACTCCGTTATAAAGACTTCCCTCTAATTTCTGAGCTGCGCGCCTGCGAAAATGCAGACTATTGCGGGGAGATTTTTCAAGGTCACCCAGGGATTCATGGCGCCATAATAACGTCTTTCCAGTCTTGCCATTTCATTAGCCATGCGGCGATTACGGCCAATAAAAACATAATCGTCGAGTCGTTCATAGCTGACGTTCGTGAGCACGATTTCCAGATATAACGGCTGTCAATTGGCTCTTAGTCAATGCTGTGCAAGGTACGGTGGTGCAGTCAAACAATGACGTATTGAGGAGCATATTCACTGAACAAAGAGGTCGTGTTATCTAAGACATACTTTTCCAAATAGCATTATACTATCAGGTATAAGTGAGCTTATTTCATCGAATCTGACGCTTGCTTCAACACCTTCACATGTGGAACATTCCCTTTAAGTATCTGAACTCTTACCCCCAGTGCTCCTGGATCCGTCCGTAGCAATTCGTATGCACCACACGCACGCACGCCCGCCCGCCCGCGCGGCCGCCCGCACGCACACCTAAACGTAGTCAGTCGTAAGACAGCATATCAGTTAGTGACTCACTCCAGTCCAGGATCGGCCGGGTGAAGTGCGTCGTGCGGCACGTTTGCCTTGAACAGGCAGTGATTCTTCCTGACACATCCAAAAGCCTAGCAAGGCAGGCCCAGGTAGCAGGTAAGACGATTCGAAATGCAGCCGTCACGAAAGGAACACCGGGAGAAAGGAGGTCGGAAGAACCCCCGCGTTAAGATAAGATTAAAGCCAAGGTTAACGACCTCGTAGATATCATCCACAAGAATTGCGCCGACCTCACCGACAAGAGAACGGTCATGGAACTGAGGCCGAGCACACTGGGCCTTCCGTTCTCCGCATCCTTCACAAGTCTGGACACGCCCTGGGGGCTTGTCATTTGCGATGCCATTAAGGGGCCCTCGCTCGACGACTCAGGGACAACACTTAGCTGGTGACGGTGGGCGGTGTCAGCCTTCTGATGAACAAGTGAGGAAGGGAGCTGAGGCCATTGCATCTCTCTTTGCGATCGATCGCGCATATTCGATGGATCTGGTCAGGCATGCGCGGTAATTCTCAGCCATTTATACGTAGTTTGCGGTCACAGGTAACCTACGTTACAGGTCTGTCATAAACTGAAACCGCTTTGTTGCAGCTCAAACCTCTCACTCAAAATATTTACGCGCTCTAATGCCCGAGGCGTGTACATTTGTGAATTTCCTGTTGCTTTCAAAGCAGAGCAAAACAGCAGGCAGCACCAAGCAGCACTCTTGCAGGGCCTTTGTTACAAATTCGACAGGCGCATTTCTCAGCAAAGCAGGCTGGACAACATCCACCTGGTTGCCCTGCAGTTGACCACGCCAGATTCCAAACAGCCTGGAGACCATACATTATGTACAGGTCAAAAGAGACAATACATTATATGCAGGTCACAGGAGACGATACATTATATGCAGGTCACAGAAGACGCTGCACCTGGCTCCGGGGAAATTACGTTTTTCGTGCAACGAGGTCGATAACGCCTGTTCCAGAAACCACTTGTTTTGATTGGGCGACAGCAAGCCAGACAAAGCCGGATATTCTCTTCCTAGCAAATCAGTCCAGCAGCCATGCCTTGTTTTTAAGAACAAAATGTTGATCTGATATTAGCCTGGCGAACACGCCAATGCTCCTGAAGGACGTCATGCCCAGTGATGTGCATGAAACATGAATCATGTTACAGATCGCCAACACCACAGTGTCCCTGTCCCTGTGTCCCTGTGTCAGTGTCTCCCATGTGAGAGAACGTGACGATGATAAATAACGAAATATCATCCGAGCTCGCACATAGCTTTGGGCGGAGACCAACATGTGTCCCTGGCACTCTGAGGCTAAGGCCCCAATTTTCATATAAGAAGAAACGCATTCGGATCTTGCATTTTTGACATAAAGAGTTGAAAGTTCTGGTTATGAGTTGATGGCATTTATTATATATCCGGTAACGTCAAAATAAGCGTTACTTAACGTTGCAACATCATTTAGCCAGCACCTTGTAGTAGATCAAAGACCGTTTACTCAACGTAAGAGCTTTGTACTCACAATACCACAATTGTGTTTTGATGTCAATATCAAATGTCGTCTATTTAAAACCATACATATATTTATGTTGTTATTTAGTTACATTTACTTAGTTACAGTTGTTTATATTGATTATATTCTATCATATGCATATCTATATCATATATGTATTCATATGCTATATTACAACAATTATGCAAATGTAATCATTATTTAGCATTACCACATTGCTTAACCAGTGCCTTCTGGCATGATGAACCTCGTAAACTAAGCATGAAGATTTTCTTCTAATAATGCCCCAATTATGTTTTATTTCTTGGCCGACCACACGGAATGTGCAAATCTCACTTGACGAGCTTCAAGCCAACTAGACATTGTTTGATGCAGAAGTTATGCATGTAATGATAATGATGATTCAGTCATGTATCTAGCGCATATGATTATGCAGTGATGTATCCAGTGATGATGACGATACAATTATGATGAACTTAAGACATCTCATGATATCAAGCCGTAACCCTCGCCATGATGCGGAGGGAGTCAAACCCCTGTTTTTAACACACACCTACCACGATGTCGTCCAATCACGCCAACATACTCACCCTTTCCTAGAAACTAGAACTAGAAACACAGAACAAGACACCAACTGCGACACCTCGCCGAGACCAATCGACATATTTTTTACGGGGCACTATCGTGCTAAGTTTACAAATGACTGGGGGCCAAACAGTCCTTTATTATCCATTTTCGTTATGAAGAACGACTACAAGCAGGCGTAACTCTGGCAACGAACAAGCCTTTACGAGTCAAAGCATTCGCCCGCCGGCTAGACCCGCGCAAGTGCGTCATTACCGTAACAGTCAACTCGTGCGGAACGTCGCAGCAGAGGAGCTGTCCAGTCGTTTGTGCGACAACTGTGCCATCGCTCACACGAGGAGTGGGGGCAAACAACGTCGCTGGCATACGCTCGAAGCAGCGCTGAAAGTCGGTCAAATACCAAACACTCTGTTTTCAGACTCTAAATGATGTACTTGCATTCTGTTCCGGAGAATGTAGAGTTACTTATCTCTGCCGCCCGAGCAGATCATTACCGAGACTACCGAGAGAGTGTGCTCTCTCTTGTTCTCACTCACTCACTCACTCACTCTCTCTCTCTCTCTCTCTCTCTCTCCCTCTCTCTCTCTCTCTCTCTCTCTCTCTCTCTCTCTCTCTCTCTCTCTCTCTCTCTCTCTCTCTCTCTCTCTCTCTCTCTCTCTCTCTCTCTCTCTCTCTCTCTCTCTCACGCTCTCTCTCTCTCGCGTATCCTGTCGATCTGTCGCGTATCCCCATTTCTAGCCAGATGCAGGGCATAGAAGAGTACATAGATCACGGCGAAATTGGCACATAACCTGGATTCAATTTCAGCCCCCACTACGCGTATTGATGCCCATTCATAGCCCTGGCAGCCAAGCCTGCCAGGCCGAGCGTTTGGCAGCGAACGCTGCGTTGTCTCGTTCATGGCTGGCCGTGGCATTACGAGTTCCGAAAATTCTGCACGATTAGTGCATGATCCATTGTTCGTCCGTGACTCGCGAAATGCCCAGCTCCATGAAATGGGCGGCTCAACCAGCGGCAGCACCATGTGCTGTCACCGACTGAAACAGGCAAGAGCGGCTTATTAGCATTATTGTTCGCCGCAGGGCCGGGATCAGCAAAGAGGATGCAAAATTAATGGTTTTGGGGTACGTCTGAACGCTGGTGGTTTTTCACCGCCTTAACGCTTATAGGCCAGTTGAATACCTCTCGCAGAGCGAAGGGTATTCAACCGGCCAACCGGGCGCATGTTAAATGTTGCGAGCTTTCCGGACTACCAGTGGCAATTCTAAAGACGCATAGTAGGTCAAGGCACAAACATATTTCAGATCTGACAGCGCATATGTGATCCACAGAATTATTTCCGCGCAGGTCAGTTACAACCAAGAGTCTCGAAGCTCAAAGAGAAGAGCTTTACAAAACATCACTTACTATATTACTTTGCTTTACAAAAAGTCGACGAGTAGACTGAGGCTTCACCTAAAGTTTGTCAATGACAGAACTACGCTGGGAATATGTTGCTCACGTCTTTGTGTTGTATCTCACGACGAAGGTGTAACGTTAAATTTGATCTTGTATTACATTATATCATGGCTTATATTTGACTCTATTTTGTGGAAAAAGAATACAAGGTTTCAGGAGACTCAAGACAATCCTCTCAAACTTACCCAACTTTAACTTGCCCCCTTATAGATCGGTCGAAGGTCAGTGGAGTATCTGTCCGTCCATGGTCCACGCTCAGAGGTAAAGCAGTTGAACATTCGAAAAGGTGTTTCCATTTGATTTCCTTTCAAGGAACTGAAGGGTTTAAGTTCAAATAGCATCCTTACGGTCCTAACAACTTAAATTATGAGCAAAATCACACGGGTCATAACTTGCTAGTTATGACAACAATTTTGCCATGCCTGAACCTTTTTATTTAATTGGGCCTGTCGTGACGTAATGGTCACGACAGTGTCACCTTCCGTGGCTCACAAATGATGCGCTCGTGCCTCACAGAAGTCATGTCAAAGCAAAAGCGTGTGAGGTCGTTGCATCATGAAGACCAAACGCCTGGGAAAACTAGCATACCACAAAAACTAGAACGAAACGCAGCAGCTTTCAGCATAGTAACCATGAACGTTTTCTTATTTAAATCCAACCCGTTCGCTGTCCAGCCGAGCGGTCAGAAAGGACTGCCAGCGCCCTGCGGCGAGCGTTCGACCGGTTCGTGACGGGGTCTCGGCCTGTGGCGCGGTGGGGCTTCACCGGCCCCGTGTCGGACCGCGGTGGCCTTCCCCCGGCGCCGTGTCGCCGGCGCTCACTGCCCGGTCACGGAGCACGAGCGACCCGCGGGCAGCGACAGTCCATTCTCGGGGCTGCTGTGAACGCTGGCGGCCGAACGCGGGTGGTGGGGAGGTGGATGTAGTTCGCGGCTCTCCAGGCAGTGATATAGGGAAAATGGCAAATCCGGCCGAAGCTGTGAGGAAGGGGAGAGGGAGGGGACTGGTACCCACTGCCTGCACTCCGATCCGCCATCCGTGCCCTCCAATCCACCGTCCCTGACCCCCCAACCCGCTGTTCCTGCCCTCCAATCTGCTGTCTTTGACCCCCAACCCGCTATCCCTGCCTTCTAACCCGCTGTCCCTGCCACCCAGTTTGCTGCCCCTGCCCTCCAATCCGCCGTTCACGTCCTCCAATCCGCCGTCCCTACCCTCCAATCTGCTATCTCCGCCCTCTAATCACCTGTCCCTGCCCACGGACCACCTGTCTGTTCCGATATCTTCAGCGGTCACTGCAATCCGAATTGGGGGATTCGCCCGGAACAATAAGGCAAAGGTAGCAGGTCGCACCGCAGCGTCAAACCCAGTCGGTCGTGTATAGTAATAATTGCTTGATTTTTTCAGACGCACGTGATCCGATCCAAGCGTTTTTTGGTATGGTTTGAGTACTTACTAACAGATTCGTGCTTCACTGACCTCCCACGGAATGTGCTGTCAAATGTGACCATAACACATGGGGCAGAAGAAACTGATTCTAACCTTTTTATGGCTGCAAACATAACAGTGCAAAGCTAAGCTCACTCTGACATTACAAGATTACATCAAAACGTCACTTGATTCCTACACTAGTTTCATTAGAATCAATTTTGGTGAAGTTTCCAAAGGTAATCAGGCAGCACTTAAGACGATATGTCGCCGGCCCACGAGCAGGAATAGTGCATTTTCTTCTAGTAAGACCGATGTAGAAGTAGTGATCAATTCCAAGCGCATGTGAGGTGCCGCAAAAAATTGTTGTCACGCATTTCTTGTGTTGCCGACATCCGATCCCATACCTAATACACGCGAACCCGCTTTCGACTTCAAGGCACACAATTTAGAGAACAAAAATGAGAAAACAGTTACCAAAGCACTTAACTTTGGTAATTTTTAATGCTACGTGGGGATTCAGTAGCACAAGCACTTAATAACACCCACAACTTGTTTAAAACAGTTTGCTCAACATCGTTCTCACCGTGCTGCAAGTGCATACGCTACTTTCTAGGCAGTTATCAGAGCGCACTTACCTTATACTTCGAAATTACTTCTCTGGTGAACCCATATCTGTAACAAAATACACACACTTTAGCGCGAAATCTTTACCTGCTGGGTTTAACCATCTAGCCGCTGTCAAAATTAAAACTGATAGCACCAACAACGCTTCTATTCATCCTCTTGTTATGCACGACTGTCGTACACAACATAGCCATCTGTCATAATGCTCTGAAGGGGCTATTACAAACGTGTCATCCAACAACTGGTTATAGCGTAGAACACATATCTCAGTCCGCCAGCAATGCTCGGGAGGGAGCAAGGGCGTGTTTGCCGCCAAATAAATAACGCCGTTCCGACAGCACGTTGCAGCGATGACAATTATTTTAGGTACACAGAAGGCGCCACCCGCGGTCACCCTGCGACCGGCACGGCGTGCCGCACATGTGACATGATGGCGTGTAACGTGGGGCGGTGAAAGACACGTGTTTGCCATTACCTGCGCATGTGGTATCACCCAGACCACAACTTCATAAATTCTAACCCAAATGGTTATTAATGATTACCAGTCGCTACTTACCACCACCGAATATTGTTGAATGCTTTGCCTTCCTTGTAATGGTAACAGAAGAGCCATATACACATGTGAGAAGTGCGAATTAAAGTTGTGGAAAGGTAAGCGTTGAAAATTATAGTTGAAGCAATGCAGAATGGGAATGAGTCCCGCAGCTGGATCTAAGCTTTTCGAATTATGGAAAAGAATGTTGCAGGATGAATGCGAGCAGAAAAACAAGAATGAAATGCCTCAAAATAGCAAACAGATGCTTTATAAAAAAACAAAATGACAATGTGTCACCGCGTGCGGTGCAGGCTGAGTATGAACAAAACTGGCTTCAGTGTGTGAGTTGCAAAAGCTGGGAGCATGATATTAATATTCCGAACTGAAATGAAACTATCTAGGCTTTAATTCAATGAACTCAACGAGCTGCTGACAATCCCTGCACAATACGCAATTTGTTGGGAGCTCCATCGTAACTAAATGCAAACATACTTAAAGGCTCGTTAAAAACCGAATCTGAGGGCCACGATAGGCCACACCAGTTCATGCATTTCCTTCAGTTGAGAAAAATGAACGTCAGATCTAGCCGGTCATCACGTAGACAACGTTTAATCCATCTTTGAGAACAACTCGAATGTGATGAAAATATGATACATTGCCGGAGTTGCGTGCTTCGTTTCTTCAGCTCTCTTCCAACACTAAACAAGTCAACATGAAACTAAAATGGATAGAAATGGTGGTGCCAGAGTCACTCAGGCTCCCGAAGTCGGCATTACAGTACCGCTCCGATACTATCGGTATCATCGGGATGGTACACCATAAAACGTCGATGTTTCTTCTTCCAGTTATTCTCGCTATAATGATAAGTCAAGCCAGGCTGACACTTTTTGACATAAAAAGCTATGCCAGGTTGTTCGTGCTTGAATTACAAATGTGCGAGCTAATCAATTAGCTGAAAGCCGTGCACATTCAGAGATTCAAGAGACTTGACTGGTCAGCATTCACTCGAAGCGATTGCAGGCGGGCGAGGGATTGCATCCTCTTCGATAGCATGACACATCCATTTTTGTAAAGGACTTAGCGCAAAAATTAACTTACTTAACTTGACGTAAGACAATCCAGCGAAACGGTAAAGCCCACCAAGAGAACACGAGCCGCGCATAACTAGGAAAGCTTAATAAGCGGTGAACGCAATGATGGTAACACATTGCTGTCAGTCCAATGCCTTGTAGCATCAAGCTACGTTCCATCACAAAAACGCAACATAGGCTGGTACACTTCTGCACCAGCTCATGAGAAGTTCCTACCACATCGACAAAAACAACAACACAAAAAACAGGAGCTGCCGCACGGTGTTTTCACTGTCATCTTAATGTCGGACTCAGTTTCATCACCTGTCCACGTGGCTGGGCCCCAATGCCACCCACGGACCGGTCGCCATAGCGCCGTGAGATGGGTGGCTGTTTGACGCCGTGCACGACGGTTGACTTAGCCCCACCTGGGCTAAATTCCTTCACAATCACTGTAAGGGTCAGCGACACACTCAGGTCAATAACTCGATAGTGACAGGCCGGTGAGCCGACCCCCGGCGTCAAACTGGCCTCAGCGCGGTACGCATTTTTAGGGCTTTAGCGACACGGCCCCTTCGTCGCCACCTGGCCGCACGCCCGTCCCGCGAAGCGGCCGGAGTTTTGCATACGTGACCCTCGCTATCTGGAGGCTGTACGTCCAGTGAGAGCGACTGGTTTTGTATGCTATGCTGTGCACATCCACACAACATGAATGTTCGGAGGAAAATACATAATATATTTATGGTGAGTCTGTAAAACAAAACTCTCACGACCACTGAAAGCTGCAAGATACGACATACACAAGATACGACACACATACCACGTGCATACAAGGTAAAAGTAGGTGGGGCATGCTTCGCACGAGCAAGAAAGGTGTTAACCTTATTCCGGTCTGGCTCCCGTCACCCCTATACCAGGTGAGCGGTGGCGGATCCCACCGTCCCCAAAGATCGCAGGATCTACATACCCATTTTGAAGAGAAAAAACATGCACGGCAAACGGCGTGTGACTTATTTTGACGACATCTATATTTGTGCACAACTAATTGCAGACTGATTTTGAAACAAAACAAAACAAAGGAAACGTCCTTGGTTTCTCTCGGGGCGCACTACATTTCTGAAAATCAAACGTCCGGCATTTGTGATGTGGAGGCAAAGGGGACGACGGGTTGGAGTGTGCGGGGGTGGGCATATCCGATGCAGCATCACATTTATCCAGCAATTTCGACGCTGCCGACACAGATTGGTGACTTATGATATCGAAATTGATAAAGTTCCACTTACTTTCAGCATTAGAAATTCGTAGGAAAATCTAGGATATTTGCAGCAGGGTGGTGGCAGAAGTTGTCAAAATCGGTTCTTAATTTAGTGTACTCAAAACAAATGTTGCCTTGTCGTTTCAACTGAAATAACAGCACAAAAAGCAGGTCTACGCTAAGAGTTTGATCCAGGCGTAGCCAGGGTGCCCATGATGATGGTTAATGGGGAAGGCGAAGTGACCAGTTGCTTTCAATCTCGACCACAGGTCTGTTATATGCTGTAAGCAAGATAGGATGTTCAGGGATGCCGGTAGTGCAGTGGTTAACGCGTCTGCTAACACGTCTGGGAAACCAGAGGTGCGGGGTTCGATTCCCCGCGGTGCCCCTCCCGCCAGGGCGAGAGGTAGGCGACGTCATATAGCCTCAGCAGCTGAGTGAGTCGTAAAGCCCCAGTGACACACGAAGTATGATGTTCACATGGCGTCCATGGGCGGGTTTCATGGGTGTATCCAATCTTCTAAATGGGAGGAGTTGGGACTCATGGTTGGAGCCAGACCGCACGGGTGTCGCTTTGTATTCTTTTAGATGGACCACTGTCCCCCATGTCCGATTTACCCCACCCCCTACGGTGAGTTTGGCCACAAAATTCCGGAGATAGAGCGCTAACAGGGCATTTAAACTGGACGGTCGAAACTGTATCAATTTTAAAGGAGGTTTCTGCTTATTATTTCCAAAGCCAAAGGAGTGAGGTAGATGAAAAATGCCATGCCGTGCTCAGAGGAACGCACTTCAGTGAGTTAATCTCACTTTAAAGGCTCCGCGTTCGTACCATGCTTACCTGAGTATTTTTTATGCTTTTTCCATGATGCTTCCTTTTAATTACACGATGAAGGTGTATTATTGACTCTGACATATTTTATGCTACTGTGTACGTGTTTTGGCATTATTCGGTGACGTTTGAAGATCCACAGACTGCAGCAAGTTGCGCCATCTTGCCGCTGTGCGATACGATGTTTTATTGGAAATGAAAAAAGCGGTAAAATGTTGAAACCCAAAAACGTGGGTAAATCTTCAGTCGGCAAAGCTCGAAATAACCATACAAATGTGCCGACCTCCAAGTCGACGTGAATATTCGATGGAACAGCCACGGAAACTTGACGATCGACACCAGCCGACTTAACTGATGGCGGCAATCGTCCCACAATGCCCGCACTAACCGTGTCGAACATGCCTAACGCCAGTGCTGTGTTGCAGTCTGTATAGCGATTTACGGCTTCCAGCCGTAGGTTTCCGTGACAGCCTTTAAAAGTTGGATGCATCTACTCAGGAGGTGGAGGCTTTTTACTCTCTCCACGCCCAAAGCCATACAGTCCAACAACGTCTGAAGCCACATAACATGGACCCTGCGTCGATTACCGAAACGTAGTTTCGACCATCGACGCCAAACAAAATGGTAGTGACGCGCAACGACAACATCGACCTCCGAGGCAGAACGAGAAATCATATTAGAGCAGTGCTGTAGTTTTGATACTCATCTGGATGGGAATCCAACTTCCTCACGTTGAGAGGAAAGTGGGTCAAATCTGGGAAGAAGCCTATCTTATGGTGTATTTGGAGCCAGGACTCCCCGCTCAGCCCCCTTGCCTGCTTTGCGAAAAAAAACACCCCTGTGGTGGAGGCTAAACGACCGTGACACGCGACGGATTTGCCACAAGATTACTTGATCGTCAGGTCTGGGACTCAGGGCCCATTTTGAAGCAAGGACAGGGCCAGGGCCTGTGATTCACATCGGTCGGGGCCCCTGAGACAATAAGGGGGCCTCCGTGTGGATCTGGGGTCACAGCGCATAACAATGGTCTTGTATCGCAAGGAGCGGGGAATCGGCCTGGGGCAGTGTTCGAGGGAAACCAGAAGCCAAAAGACCCCTTGGGACAAATGATCAAGTGCCTGATTGAAAAGGAATATTGGGCCGATGAAATGTTCCTTAGGTTCTTAATACACCACTAACCATGCTATCGTGTTCATATGTCATCATTATCTTTGTCATATTGGTTTCAAAGGAAAGTCATTCCTCAGTATCAAAATGATTTTGAAAGCCGCCAAATATTTACCCTTTATTTCGATTTTCACATCAAGGTCGTAAATTAGAGTGGCCGAAAACCGGGAAGAAATCAGGATGTGAGGGCAGGTTAGGTTAACTTTATTAACTCAGCCCCCCCCCCCCCCCCCCCGATCTAATGAAGTCACACTTCTGCGTCCATCTTTGTTCCGAAGCAACATGTGAAATAAATTACATACTTAAGGTTTGAGCCTGCGTGCTCGCAAGCTCAAGCCTTTAGCCTCAAGCCTCAAGCCAAGCCAAGCCAAGCCAAGCCAACCCAAGCCAGGCTCGCTCGCAATCTAAACACCGACGGCTGGGATTGCAGTTTCCAAACCAAGCGGCTGGACGGCGGTTGCCTGACGCACGAAAACAGCCGCTGTGAAATAATGCTGGCATCACTAGCATCAAGTTTATGGGCGCCACTGTAGCCGGCTCTCCTTCCGTTCGAAACCAGGGTGTTATATTTGACCAGTGCATGACGTTCACTGCGCACACTGATGACGTCGTGCGGCGATGCACTGGCGTTCTTATCGGCCTCAGCCACAGCCGGCACAGTCTGCCTCAGGCCACATTCATTACTCTAGTCCAGGGTCTAATCATCTCACTCATCCGTTACTGCATCTGTGTGTACGGAACATGTAATGCTACTCAAACATCATGACTGCAGAAGCTGCTGAACTTTGCAACACGATTCATCTCTGGGCGTCGGAAATATGATCATGTAAGCGATGTTTTACGGGATCTCGAGTGGATGTCTGCTGACAGCATGTTTTTACATCATACACTGAAATTTCTGAAACGTATCCTGGAAAGATCCCAGCCGGAGTCGCTATCTGATCACCTTATCCACAGACGCCATGTTCACCATCGCACAGCGAGGCAGGATATGTTACATGTGCAGGTAATCAGATCCGAATCGGGAAGGCGGCGTTTTGTTTACTCCACTGTGACCACCTACAACGCACTACCGCAGAATATCCGCGAGCTGAGCCTTCCACAATTCAGGCGCGAGTTGCGTAGTTATATCCTGCAGCGGTGGATCAATAACGGATAGCGACGCATGCTTCAAATGACTTAAGCGAATGTGAGAGAGTGCGTTCTGCGCGTGTGTGTCTACGTGTGTACGTGTTTGCGGGAGCCTCCCTGACCTACACTGCTTTATTTCCATGACACGGGCTCTGGAATTCCCACATTCTGAGTGAGTGAGCTTATGACGTGTAATAAATAAATAAATAAATATATGCCTCCGAAAGCCTAAAAAATGAATTGCCTCTCCTCAAATTAAGCTAGGGCGTAAATTTCGCATGCAAAAGTTGAGGAAGGCTTCTGAACGAATAAAAAAACCCGCAACAAGAACAGGGAGATTTTACGTTTACATGTCTAACTCCACCACCGAATCCGGCACGGGTTCGCAGTGCTGTGAATGCCAATCCGCTCGTTTTATAATAATATAAATTGCGCAGGTAAAGCGTGATCTAAACAACCTTCAAAATGTGTGAAGTGACATTCTTAAATGTTAGACAGCAATTTTTTCAGAAATATTACCATTGGCGTCCGCTCACCGGCCACACCACTTACCACCAGCAAGGGAATGACGCCGTGCGACCTGCGGAGACTGCAACGCCGGGGATCGGGGTTTTTGGTTTGGGCCTTGAGAGATCGCGCGGTCAAAGCCATGTTACGCAATTTTTTCACTACTCGGTTCTGAACAAAATTGAACCTTCCCAACGAACAGGGTCACTGAGGGGCTAGCTGCACTAGCAACACTTTAACAGTCAACTTGTATTGCACGTGACACTACATTATGATCGCTTCATTTGCCGTAGATTCGACCTGAAGCGGGCTAGGATCGCTTTCCCTCGGTGGCACAACAGCTGGGAACAGCGTCTCCCAGAAATAAACCTACCTCGCATAACCTGTTTGATGAAGTGAGCGTGGTAAAAGCATTCCCAAGAGGAGGGCGCGTGTGTGTTTGGGGGAAAGGTTGAGAACCATTTTCTGAAATAATGCATGGTGGAGTGCTTATGTTTTGTTCTGCATTAGCTGAAATGCACATGTTTTATCGCTGAAATTTTTGTTGTGTCGAGAAGATTTATGTAAACAGGGTGCAATGCCAAATATATTAAGGACACTATCAGTAACGCGAGCAGAGAGGAGGAGACACGGGGGGCACGTGTACCCCTTAGGTTCCGAGAGGCCTTTCGGGCCATTCGGAACCTACCATTAAGCGCCGTAAAGGAGGACGTATTCAGGGACCTCTGACCGCAGGGCCGGCACTCTAATGCCAGTTAGAGGGCCCTGCGCACTGATTAGAGGTCCCCCGAGTCGATAAAGGCGTATATCTCGGTCTATATGTAAGCCGAGGCCAGCGATTTACACTGGTCAGGGACAGTGTATTTTTCAAGGACCCACAGCGCCTAACCGAAAATCCTGTGCTCGCAAGGGATCCCGAGCCGACAAGGGCACTCTTGGATGAGCGCCGAAGAGGGACCTGGGAGGCCCAACGGAACCGGCGATTGAGGGCCCGGGTGGAGGGCATAAGGGCCTGAAGGACTGGCTGTAAGCCACATAAAGAATCACGGCTCGTTGTGCGGTGACCTGAAATGTCAGTCAGTGGGCTTACATTAGGGTCCTCTCATTAGGGTGATCTATCGTTATTACATTCGGCCTCGACACAGAACCAAGCAGTTGCTCCATGTCCACCTGAGCCTTCTGGACCCATTTTCCAAGCAGGAGCGAGGCCGGGGCCCGCGATTTACTTTGTGCGGGGTCCTTGACACCATGAGGGGCTCATGTATCGGTCAGGAGCCACAGTGCTTAACAAGGGTCCTGTGGCAGCAAGTGGCCCCAAGTCGGCCATGAGCGGTATTTAAAGGGATCCGAACAGGGGCCGAAGGGTCTCTCGAGATAAAAAATCAAGGGCCTGTAAGATAGCTAAAGGGATGGAAGTTTGCAGGTTGCAATTGCACCTTAAGGACGACCGCCCGTAAGGCCGTGATCTGAAATGTCACTTGAAGGGCCTCTCGCACCGATTGGGGACCCCTGAGACAGACCGTTTCTCTATTTCGGCCATAGACCACCAGCACCGAACAGTCGGCTCCTTGTCCGTCTGAGCCCTGCGAGCTCATTTCCCAAGCTGGGACAAGGCCGGGCCGAGATTTGCATTGGTCGGGGCCTTACAACAATGCGGGGCTCCTGTATTGATCAGGGGCCCGCAGTGCCTAACAGGGTGTTCTGTGTCAATAAGGGGGCTCGAGACGGTCAGGGAAGCATTTGCTCAACAGGGACGAGGACGGGACCCCGAATGGCAGCCTCTTGCCTCTTGCGTTAGTCGAGACCTCCGACAGGGAAAAACCTGCGAACTTATGACAAGTGCTCATATAGAGACAATGGAAGGGTCCTGTGCCAATCAGGGCCTCCAGCACGGAACCGTGAGCGCTCCAACGCCATTCCAGCACTTGAGTATATGTGACAATTATTGGATCACCTTATGCGGCAATCAGGGTTGACAGTTATTGGATGCGGCGATCAGGGTTGTTGTGTCAACGAGAGCTCCTGCATTGATCCGGGGCCAAGTACGCCGGTCAGAAGGCCTCCCGCGTTACGGAGAGGAACAATGCGATATGATGTATCCCTCTAAGACCCTCTGAATTGACCAGGGGATCCCACCCCGTGTCGTCAGAATGCTGGCAATAAGACACCTTGTGGTGGGACGGAATGACCTTTCAGCCCTTTACCGGGAACAGTTATGTGCCCCTAGTGTTTTTCTCAAGTGACCCTCTCGGCCAGAAAGAAATAAGGGGTCCCATTAGTTTTGAATAGAGTGGGTAAAATGAGTTAAAAATGAACAAGGCCATGCTATGCTCGCGTGAGCACATTCATTCTTTTGCAGAATCAAGCAGTGAAACAAATTAAATCAAAAGCTTTGAGCTTACACATATGCAATCTCGGGAGCAAGGGCAGCGATGACTTCGGTTGCAGCTTCCGTAAAATCGAATGGTGATGGCCAGTGCAAACAACACCAGGCGTGCGCCGTGCGCGTGCGAGCGATCGTCGTGAAATTATAATTACGAAGGTCTTTCGAAACTGAAGGAAATATTCCATATTTGAAGGGGGTTTCGAGCCGAAATAGCCGACTCGAGGCCCTTTCGGTGCGGTTCACAGCCCTACCCTTCTTAAGACCTTAACCCCTCTAATTTCTGGACTACACGCCCCCAAAATGGGGCGAATATTCAGTGAGAGTATTTCAAAGTCAACTTGGCATTCATGACGTCATAATAAAGTTATTCAAATCCTGTCATCTCTTAAGCCATGCGGCGATCAAGGCCGAGAAAAGTATCATGGTCGAGTCGTGCATATCTGGCGTTCGTAAACACGATTTCAAAATATAACGGCCGTCAACTGGCTCTCTATCACTCTTGTGCAAGGCACGAAGACGTAATCAAACAATAACGAATCAAAGGGCATATTTACTTAAAAGAGAAATTGTGGTGTCTAGAGAAGTCTTTTCTTCTTAAAAGTATGCCAATAGTTATAAGTGAGCTTTTTATCGTATCTAATGCTTTCCTCAATACCATCAAATGTGAAACATTGCTTTTAAGATTAGGCTCGGCGTATCTTTTTTGAAACGGTGAGTTTGTCCGCCGCACAGATGAACAGATGCAACAGCACGGAAAATAGAGACACCACCTTTTCTCTTTCAGTTCCACCACCACATTTCGGCACCACTTCCCTGTGCTGTAAATGTCGTTCCGTTCCTATCATCAATCTAAAAATCCCACATGTGAAATATTCGTCCGCACTTCCCTCTAATGGTGAAATTTGATGTCTTAAAACGTTCAAAGGTGCTTCTTTCAGAGGCGTCACAATTTCAGTGTGAACCGTTGACCGCAACTCAGTATTTGCCGCCGAACCGACATTGGGCGGGTTAAGGAGACTGCAACGCCTGGCGCCGCGGTTTTCTTGCCAAGATTTGCGAGCGCGCATGCTCAAAACTACGGTGCATAATTTGGGTCCCTAATCAGTGCTGATTGCATGCTGAAAACTGAGTGACTGAATGTTCGAAAACAAACGAATGGCTGCTATGCGGTAACGCTCCGGGCATTCGCTAGCCGCGTTCATACATTTGCCAGCATCAGAGGGTTTATGGTGCACTTTGTAACAAAGGATCCGTTGCTCGCATCCACATCGATGTCAAGAAAAGATAAATAGTTGTCGGCACTCAGGTCAGTTGTTCATCGTTATGACGATAGCCGCTATATATATATATATATATATATATATATATATATAGCGGCTATATATATATATATATATATATATATATATATATATATATATATAGCCGCTTCACTATATATATATATATATATATATATATATAGTGAAGTGAAGAAGCGCTGAAGAAGAAGCCTTGTGAAGCGCTGCCCGCCCACTCGAGTGTTTGCCGCGGTCATCAGGCCATTAACCTTCGTAATCAGGCTTTCCGTAGCCTGGCAAGAACTTTAAATGGCATGATTGCGCTTTTATTTCTCCTGTGAAATCGAAGGCGTGCGCACAATTCCGGGGAAACTACTTACTTCACATGATCACCTAAATATATATATATATATATATATATATATATATATATATATATATATATATATATATATATATATGATAGCCTACACTTGTTGGAGGTGGGCCTCGTCTCTGACATAAACAAATGTGTCATCGACATATCTGTATTACATGTGTGGTTAAGGTTAAAGTTTTTGAGGATGTGGTTCCCCAGCCAGCACATGTGCATATTTGCGAACAGACATCCGAGCGGTGACTTTATTACGAGACCATCTACTTGGCGGTAAAGTTTTCCGTTTGGACAGCGAAAGGGTGCCTCTGTTGTTCAGCATCAGAGCATTTCTTCGAGGATGGATCGAGACAGTTTCAGTGGTGGCAGGGTTGGGTGATTGTAGACGCAGTCAAGCATAATTTGTATTGTTTCATCAACAGGCGCGTTTGTGAACAAACCATCTACACCTAATGAAGCAAGTAAACCAATGGGATTGCTAGAACTCGTAATGTCAATGAACTCTCCTGTTGATTTCAAACTATGCTCTTCCGGTGTAAAGGATATTTATCTAACGCCATCTAAAGTTGTTGCCAGATGATATGCAAGCGCTGGGATTTGAGATATGATTGGTCTCAGCTGGTTGTCTGTTTTATGGGTTTCTACATTACCGTAAGCATAACCAAGGCTATATTCCCCTGTGACCTTGTGAAGCGCTGCCCGCCCACTCGAGTGTTTGCCGCGGTCATCAGGCCATCAACCTTCGTAATCAGGCTTTCCGTAGCCTGGCAAGAACTTTAAATGGCATGATTGCGCTTTTATTTCTCCTGTGAAATCGAAGCCGTGCGCACAATTCCGGGGAAACTACTTACTTCACATGATCACCTAAATATAACCGGATGTCCATCCCAACACCTGGCCGGGTAGCCGTACCTGTGCAGGTCATGCATCGGCGATTCTGGCACAATGCGTAGCGAAGAACAAAACAAAACAAAAACACCAACAAAAAACGGTGAAACAAATCAAAACAAAACAAAAGCAAATGGCCAGAAAATTCAACGGCCAGCTCCAAACCGTGCTGTGAAAACCAGCAAAACGCCCCAAGCGGCGGAATCCGCCTATCCACACGATGAAAAACATTATGTTTTTGGCTTGTCAACCTTTTCAGTTCTTACGATATAAACAATTGACGTACGATATAGATGATAATATTGTTGACATATCCAGATGACTGCTGAATGACTCCTTTTAACTAGTACCTCCTGGTATACTAATAAATAACGGAGCGCGAGACGGGACTGAGTCAACAAGCCTTACGAAAATTTAACATTGAACATATGAGAGCATGCATACACGCACGCACGCACATCCCTGACTGCAACTTGGGCAATATGTGAGTGCCGAACCTGTACATATTCTGGATCAATACCACATTTGTGACAACAAATAAACTGGTAACGCTTGAACTAGCTGTACCTGGATCGCCACTCAAACATCAAAAATCGGCAAAATGCAGGTTCAAAATACCGCAAAACTTCCAGTTATACTTTGTTATACCCAGTAATCATTTATGTAAGCTAGTTCCAAATTCATTAAATCTTTCTTAGAGCCGCCCTTTCTCACAAGCATACACAAAACACACCACACCGTATCGTTCGAAATTGAAACTAAATGAACCATTTGTCTAGCGATGAATCAGTGGTACTTGTCCAAGTTATGACGTCAAAGCAAAAAAGCCAAAATGGATTGCCATTGAGATATGGACAGATATATTGGTAAATTTTACGCAATAAATTGAGTTTGCATCGCATTTGTGACAACATAAAATAACAAAACCAATCAAATCCCCTAACTTGAAATCTGTTCATTAGAACACGGTAGGGTAAAACCAAAACAAGCAAAGAATGTCCGTTTGCGTGTCAAGAACAAAGCAACAGGCTCAGGTTGCGGAGTGAAAGGATCGATACGCGGAGTTCAGTGGAAGTGATTCACGTCGGGAGATTGCAATTTATCAAAGGCACTCGATGCCATTGCGTGACGTACTGTAATATTAAGGCTCTGGATCCGAAGCGAATCGATTCCAGCCAATACCATCAAGTCTCAGCTAAACATGAAGCCCTCAGCATCTTGGCGGACCTCATCGTCCGACGCACTTCGACTTTTCTTTTGCTGGTGACGTGGCGAGGAACTTACAGAAATATAGCCCGAAACCCTCTTCCCGTAGCACCATATTTTTTTAGGCGCGGCATCCTAAAGAAGCAACCGACACGAAAAACACCTACCAACGCCTTAAGCCTGTCGAAAGGAAATTAAGAACACGGCTAATTCGGCCATCCTTTTTCTTCCGCCTTTATGTCATATTTGCGTCTCTCTATTCCATGTCTCATTTCTTCCATTCCTTTTCCCATCTGCCGTCTGCTGAGCTCGACGCCGCCGGGACTGACAAACCTGGGTTGCAGAAACCTCCCATCCCAATCCAATCTCTATATGATCAACCTCCCATCCCCATCCGATCTCTTCCCAAGCAACCTCCCGTCTCAATCCAATCTCTGCCCAACCAACCTCCCATCTCAATCCAATTTCTGCCCAATCAACCTCCCATCTCAATCCAATCTCTACCCAATCAACCTCCCATCTCAATACAATATCTACCCAATCAGTCTGAGCTTTTAGCATTCCAATGTACCAACCTGTCTCCCCATCTGCTTTCTGTTAAGCTTGGCGCTATCTTGTCTGACGATACTGGGCTGCATAATCTTTATCCGCATTCTAAGTTTACCCAATCAGCCTAACAATCAACATGATTTTATGAAAAAACTCACAACATAAACACAAAATATAACTCAGTTTGGCGCTGGAGATTGTTTTATGCAAACAATGCGACATGGCTCTTCATGCGATTTTGTGACCGCGTCGCACTCAGTGAGCCATTGCTCGAATGTCAGTTGGGCGTCACCATGAGCAAAAGTGGCATCACGTTCGTACAATCTTTCAGCATAGTACATGACAAATTCGGCAGTTAGTACATGCCAACGCATAATGCATTTTTTGATGCCTCGAATATATATGGATTGGATGTTGGCTTAGAGAAAACACAAAGGAAAGGAAGTAAAATATGTTAAAGGTGCAGGGTTGTAGCTTTCTGTTCGGCTGGGAGGGGGAGGGGGAGGGACTGCGGCCTTCCAACTTGGGCTATAACTCTCAACTTTGAGGAAAAGTGGGTCAAATCCGTGAAGAAAACGTTCGCCAGCATATTTTGGATGTACTGCCCGCAACAAAGCGAATGCCAATAGTTTCAAGTACACGACAATAGCTAAATAATCACCATTTGTGTATTTCGTTTACCTTAAATCCTACGTTAAACAATTTATATACGGCCCTGACAAAAACGGAGTCCCATGGCCAGTGACAGCAGTTGCTAGACCCCACCACACATGGGTAGGTTACGTTGCAAATATTGTGAAGTGCTTCAATGGACAACATGCATGGAAGAATGTTGCGTCAGATGTGATACGACACCACAGAAACCAGCACGGAAAACTCCGCCAGGGCCTTTACTTTCATGGTCACGTCATGATCATGCCTGGTGCTTGGGAATAGCTGCATTGAAGAAAATAAACACCAATCAACACACGAGAGGTGCAACGTAACATCGAATGCTGCATGAAATTGACACTTGTATGTTTCTAGCCTAACACTCGTATGCTCTAGCAGCGGTATCTTTCGTTCAGCTCTGGCCGAGGTCGCGGCCGTAAAGCGGCCGATGGCGACTCGCCCCAGTGCTCGGCAGTACGAGACAGGACAGAGCGCTGAGTCGAAGCCAGCCTGCAGCTAGACAGGTGTAGATTAGGGACAGAAGATGCGCGCTTCACGCGAGACGAAACATCGGTCCAACGCCAGGATATTGATCGGATTCCACGGGAGGCTGTTAACCAACTTTAAACACCTTTAGAGCATTTTCGCTCAGAACCGAGCGATCAATCTTGAGGCAGCCAACGCATGTAAGCCGTGAAGGTTGGCTCCGACGTGCATCGGTCCCAGTTCAGACTACCAAATGAAAGCCTATCCACTTAAAGTATGTGCTTGAGCGTTGTTTCTCTCATGGGTCGTGAGGGGCCGTTGCAAGCCGGCGGAGGACAGAGCCACCTTGTGTGATTGGGGGTGACCAGACGGGTTTATTGGAAGGCGGTTCACTGGCGATAACACGGGTTTCGCGTCAAATTTACCGCGGCGTCTAAGAGCGCATGCACAATAATCCTTCCTCTCGTCAGGATCGACATCGAGGTGGCCTGTAATGCGGTTAGCTGGAAGTTTGCAGGGAAAGGTTTGTGGAAACGAACTTCCTTGGTACTATTATAAAATGGCTTGACTTATCTTACGTAAGATCCTAGCTGAGTCACGTATAAAATGGAAACGGTACAATGTATGAAAAAAAAACATTGGAAAGAAACTAACTTACAGTCTTGCAGACCGGCCAATCTTTTTGGTTCTTCCCATTTCTTAACGTGACCATATTTTTTTAAAGAAGAACTCGTTATGGCAATATCAAGGCTAAGATAACCCAACAAGGAGTAGAGGCGTTTTACATTAGGCAGCCGACACGTTGTGTTTCTTTGACATTACTGTGCACAGCTGCAGTGCACTTAAACGCGCCCGGGCATCCGCAAAATGTTTCAGTCTAAAACTGAACGAAGGCAAAACGAAATCCTCCTTGGTTGGTGCTGCTGCCAAAGAAAATGATCCTTTTCGCTGAGATCTCAATGTTAATTGGATAAAATGCTCAACTTACTTGAGATAGATTTCTCGAATTACGAAGTCATTGCCTCTGCTGACAACCCTGATTCTAAGCTGCATCACATGAAAGTCATATTCCGGCACTGGAAGCGTCGTTTTTGAATGCCAAGAGTGAAAAAATTCTCAATAAACGGATTAATTCCTTCAACTTTACAAACCTGTTCACACCTCTGTTAAATTCGTGCTTTCATTCGATACCTAAAGCGTGAATAGTTTGCCTTCATATGGGAGGGTAACGTTGGCAGAATAAAAGGAAATGGCATGCATAAGCCGCATGCAGAAGGATATTGATCCATACTGGATGCTGAGTTGTACATTACAGCGTTGAAGGTTTCGTGGATAAAAAGCCAAATAATCCCGACTCGCATAAGGAGGCAATCATTTCATGTTAGAACAGCTTGTGAAACTTTTTTGTGGCGGTGGAGCACTAAATTAATTCGAAAAATTGCGAGGGAGGCAACAAACTAAAAAATCGACTTGGAAAGAGAGGTCACAGACAAGTGCACTTCTAGCATCGACTGGCAGGGCAGAATTTATGAACCCAGGCCATTGAGGCTTGTGGTATTCCAACGAAATGAAATAAAGAACTGACATGGCAGCATGGAATACTACAGATTTCTAAAACATTAGCGAGCTGCCGACGATACAGCACAAGTTCTCACGTTGGCCAAATTTCGGGGTGAGTTCGGTGTGCGCACCACATACATCGATTGCATAAGCCGCGTTAAGTCTGGCGAGAAACTGGCACTCACAAAATAATGTCCAAAAAGAGCCAGAGCCCATTGTTCATACATGGATAACAGATTCTCTGCGAAGGAAACCTCATGCTAAGCATCCTTACCATTCCATATTAAACTTGGCGGTGTAACCTTGTACACAGTGTATACATCCCTGTACATCGCTACACGGTCTATGCAACTGCACATTACGCATCATCAAAATATCTCAAAATACACAAACATTACTCTATACAAGATGAGAGTGACGCAAACATAAATGTGTAAAAGGTGCAACAGATGTCGGGAAGCATTCGCGCTGTGAATTTTGCCAAGGTCGATACATTGCGATGCTCCTGCTTATTGGCTAAATTCGTTGAATATAATTGATGGGCATGTGGTTGGAGCGGTAACAGTACCTCTTGCTGGCTATTTCTGATAATAGTTTGGTTGTGCATGTAATTACTGCGTGTAAACTTATTGGTCAAAAAACATAGATCAAATATGAAATACCGTAAAAATATGCTCAGTGTTGAAAAGAAACAGAGAGAGAGAGAGAGGTATGGTACAATACGAAATGGCTCCCGAGATAAATGCAACGCAAAGTGGAACGCACTTAAAAATAAAAGAAAAATGGTTTCCTTTAAAGCTACGAGACACAAAGTGAGCTCCTTTAATTGGATAGTGGCGTGTACTAGATTTGCTATGTGGCAGCACATGACTGGATACGGTTGTGTAAAAGTAGGGCGTAGATATTCCTTGGTATTATGCGTGCCGTGCCGCTTTTAAAATGTCTTAGCTGTTCATCTTATTCAGATAGACAGAACCGGGTAAAAATGATGTGGTGTGAGAACAATTACTCCAAGCGTGGGTGGGGATTATACTACGCTGAACATGATCGAGTTCTAAAATGTGTGACTGGGTGCTGCAAGTGGTCTTGTTGGTGATACAAGGCATGTGAATACAATACCGGAATTGAAAAAAGGAAGAACGGACAACGTGGATCCAAGCAGATTAAACCCAATCTCTTAACCCGATTGGTTCGGCCACGTCTCGGCAATGGACTGCAAAAATATGCCTAAAAGAAAGCTGTTCAAACGGATCAACAGAACAATATTTCAGAAATCTGGCAGCAAATGATTCCTAGGGCCAAGAGGAAAAATGATGTAAAACCTGCAAACCTGAAAAGTGATGTAAACCCTTCGACAAGGATCGCAATTTGCAGGCTGCAGGCTTTATAACTCACAGAAAGAGTTCCTGGAAATTTTTCAGAGCTTTCTTTTTGTTTCATAGAAGTTTTTTCTACAGCATGCAACGATATGTCCCGGTTTTTGATGGCATTGCTAAATGTCAGTAATGCCACTGGAGAGGCAAATATTAGCGGACAAAATATTATCGCCATCCTTACTTTCACGTAGCTTTCATACAGCAGTACACAAACAGCACGATTGTGGTTGTGGGATGGGACGTGATGGTGGTAAGAGAGAAATGTGGATCATTTCAAAGCTACCAGGTGGTTTTAATGTGGTGTGGTTGCATGATGTGTCCACTTGAGGAAAGCAAACACCATAGAGGAGGCTGGCTCCGGTTCTTCAATGAGAAATTTGACGTTGTGGCAATTGTGAAGTAGTCGAATGATGATTGAGCTTATGTTCATTGTAGTGAACCGTCACTTCCCACAACTTGAAGAATCCAGTATTTCTATCCAATCAGTGCAATGCTATCCGTTGATGTACATAATTTTAGAGGAAATAGCCTGTCGTCTATTGAGACGAGGTAGGTGGGTGAAACATGTGGTGCATTTTGGTGAAAAGAAAATTTATTATCTACCCTCTTTCTTCTCATTTGTGGTTAAAAGCTGCCGTCAGTGTTCAATATATACTTAAGTGCATCATAACTTCCACTGTGTACATGCAGCGATGGCTACTCCATGAGCAACATCACGGATGTTCGCCAAACAGTGCTTTGCATTAGATGGCACTTTCATACCATGTTATGCAGTTTTTAGGATGTAAGTCTAAAATTGAGATGAAATGATAATCTGCACATTGCAATAAATTAGTGCTTGCGGATAAGTGGCGGATCAGCATTGTAGCATACCGGACTTTTGCAAGTTGGATCACTAGCCACGCGGGGCGGACTAGGCGCGGGCTGATATTTTTGAGGAAGTTGCGTCTCTGGTGCGAACTCACGCAAGCGCTGCGTGGCGAAGTTAGTTCATATTGTCCTAGCGTACTCGTTGTATCTTGTGTTGACAGCTAGTGCTATTTGGTCAATTACGCACGCTGGTTCTTTTTAGTTCTTTTTACACAGTCGAAGAAACGCCAACTTAAGATGCGCCCAAAATGTAACAACGTCATGTTCAGAGAAAACCACGTGGCCACGCCCCTGCCACCGATCAGCTCAGAGCATGAATTGTCACATGTGGGAAAAATAACCCACACGCATGCTACGAGAGCATGATATTATCTGTACCCATGTGGCGACGCTGGCCCATGGGCGACTAGATACCTAGTGTAATGAGTCGCAGCTTTCCATTCTCTTGGGCTCCCCCCACACTTTGAGACAAGGTGAGACAACACAGTTTTCGGAGTATTTTGGAGGGGGGTACACCAAACCCGACGTGTTTGGTCGCAAGCGTCGCCTCGTAAGCTCGCGCTCACACTCGGCGTCTCACCGGAGGTTCATCAGCGGGTCCTCGTGGTTGCCCCTGTTAAGGTAGACTTCGTGCGGGTTGACGACCACGCAGGCCAGCAGGATCAGCAACACCTCCACCGACTTCTTACCCCGGTCCACGAAGTCGCCGTTGAACACGTACGGGTTGTCGCTCGATGGAATGCCGTTCTGGGGAGGTGCGCCGCGTAGTGAGACGTGAGAACAAAACACCTGTGCCCCCACACCAGCCGGTAGCACAACGTGACGTCACGTGACGTAGGTGGATGCAGGTCGCGTTGACAGTTTCATGTACCTTGCAAACAGCATTAGCAAATCCAGAGATGCATAGGTGAATTTTCGTCCGCTCTCGACTTAATGGCAGATCTCTGCCGCATGCTGTTGTCAGTCTTTGTCACATGTCGTCAAACATCTGTTCAAAGGACTTGCTGTACAAATCGGCTATGCTTGTGAACCCGCTGTTGTGCAGCTGGCAGTACATACATCTGATGCAGTAGCTTCGGTTTTGATATTATCGCATTCATAGTAAACTTTCAAAAGTGGATGTCGAACGAAGGCAAGGAAATGATCGCGAGAGACACATTTGTAGTAGGGAGTGCACTGATCTGTCACCGTCGTGCATTACTAGGAATACGGAGGCCAAGAACACTTCGATGCGGAAAACTAGATCCAGGGTTCGCATGTTCAGGCTGTAAATTATTGATAAGCCAGCGTAACAACACTGGAAACAGTCGCTGATAGCATCTGTTTGATGCTGCTTCTGCTTTAACTCACCTGTCAGAGGGATGTTACCGACGCATTACGGTATTACGTAAATCGGGTTGGCTCACACGGGGATTCGGATGCACAACGGCGCACCGCGGTGGTGTGAGGTACATGTTTGTGTACCAGAATGCCGACTAAGGCACTCACGGGCACAGATCTGACCTTATTTGGCCGGCGGCTGGTGCTGACGTAGTCCAAGCCTTGCTATTATGCATCTGCCTATGATTTATGCACCGCGCTATTATCTGACAGCGGATATGAAAGCATGCCCATTGTTGGGGTTGCATTGTTAGCGGGGCGCCCGTTACAAAAAATGTGATCGCTGCCCTGGGCACCGTTAGTTGCTTTGCGCAACGCTGGCTTGTGCTGGCGGGATTGTGCGTTAGTGCTGGCTGCATTCGAAGACGGCGCTTCGATCTTTATCGGCCGACAAACGCCGCTGTGGTGAAAGGGAGACGTCATAACAAAACGGAGGTGATGCAGGGCGTACCCGTGCGTGGCTGAGGAACGGGCACAAATAAATGTGTGATTGCCAAATTCTTCGCAACTTAAGACCCAGACCTAAGACTAAACACATCTCAAGCCAGCAAACAACTTGAGAATAAGCACGTGACTTAAGTCATTACAAACGGTTCTCGTTTGCTTCGCTGCGTAAAAGTCAAAGCCGTTGGCGCCGGTTGCGCCACCACCCGCTCAGGTAACTGCACACAGAAATCGCTCTCACTACCGACTGAACCATTTGCACGAAATCGTCTTCTTTTCTCGCAAAGATTGCACCATAATATTGAGCCGCATGCTTTTCAGTGCGTGAAGTTGTCAACCCACAACTATTGGTGCTGCATTTTTCTCGAAATCCAGACTAAAATGCATTGAAGGGTTCTGTGCGTCGAGGATAAACGGAAGGCGTGCGCCCGTTGCACGTTCGAAAGAGCCTTGACTAAACACCTAGTTAATGCCACCGGGTGATAAGTGTCAGGGTTATTGTTACGTTCATTTCGGTCCCATAACGGTGATACTCTACTTCTTTTTTTTCGTCAACGAAATGTTCTGAGTGCATAAATCATTTAAGATGCGTATTTAATGTGTATTAAATGTGTTTAGACATTCAACATGCTGAGGACGAAGCGCAGAGCATGTTCGGACAGCTGACGAAAAGGGGATAACCATTCTGTCCAGACACATAGACGTGTTACCAGCATTTTCAACACCGAAAACACCAGCAGCATATCGGTCCTTTTCAAATCTGTCAGTAAGAACAGCACATTGCATTGTTAATCGTATGTTGAGTCAAAGCAATTCATGTTTGTGAAGAAGACGACTTGGGCAAGCTCTGCAAGCCGGAACTTGTGACAAGCATAACAAACAGTGTAGTAAACTACCCGCTATGGCATCGGCTATCGCAATTGGTTCACCATTGGAGTTTCCGTCTGAGAGACGTATCAGTGAGAAACTTGTTCGGTTGCACTTATCTACCATCCAGCCGTTGAGTAGGTTTGACTTAACAGCGTCGACAATGCGGGGTTGTTGATAAGCAGCTGCCAAGAACTTTGCTTGGCAGCACGAACTACACGTCTCGTATATGCTATTTCTTGTTTTCGTAAGATGTAAGCAGAGATAATGGTCATTTTCACGGTGAACTAATGCACTGGGAAATTTTCTAAAAAGTTTTTAAATGTTCCTATGACGTTTTCGTGTATGCCAAACGCTCCGACAACGAAACGATTACTTTCATTTAATTTCATTAAGTTGCACCTGGTAAACCACATGTATCCGACTACGAAAAAGTGTCTTATGTTAATCGAGGCCATGTATAGACGTTTCTTCAGCCTATGCCTTTAATTCTCCCAAATTCATAGGAAAATACTAGGCCTGGCAATCAGCAATGCGCATCGGTCGAGGGCGTTGGATGCCGGTTGTCCCATTATTATTTACACTGGTATTGTGTGGAGCAAGACGGGCTTATTCAAGGATCATTTAAATTGGATTATGTTAAGGAATATAGGCCTTATAAGCTCTTGGAGCATCGTAAGCAAGCTCTTTAAGTACTGTAAGCTAGCTCTGTATGTACTGCATGCCTACCCATAGTGATGCTACAAGGAAATAGAAGCTTGTTTTGTCATGTTTGCGTCAGAGTTGTCACCGAATGTATCTAATAAAAACTGTTTGAAAAATTTCATGAAAACTTTCGGTGGGAAGAGATTTGGCATAATTCCTGTCCATACAAGCATGAATCAAATGATGCGTCTTTACAAACATTTTTTAAAATCTCTGCAAATCATCTCCAGCTGAAAATCGCTGTTAAAGGTGCGTGGTTAAAATGAGCGCTGAAAAGTTTCTTACATGTTCAAAAAGCGCGGACATGTCTACATACTAAGCGAACGCAAGTTTGAAATGCTAGCTTTTGTTTGGGAATCGATGGTTTTCCTTTACTGGACCACGACGAAAA
The DNA here is from genome assembly GCF_011947565.3 of Pollicipes pollicipes. Classification (NCBI taxonomy): domain Eukaryota; kingdom Metazoa; phylum Arthropoda; class Thecostraca; order Pollicipedomorpha; family Pollicipedidae; genus Pollicipes; species Pollicipes pollicipes. The sequence goes on along the minus strand of NW_023596297.1, from coordinate 28,967,368 downwards.
GATCTTGTCTCCCTAGAGTCCCAATGATTGCGTCGCGGCTGTTGATACATGTTTAATGGTGTCTGTGATGAAACAGGTTTCCTCACTAGGGTTATCCGCATGGCTCCACTCTTGCAGCTAAAAAACTGGGTCTAGAAAGTCAATTTGAAGCCCCATGTTGGCGTCAGAATGGTTGCACCAGCTGACAAAACCTGGGACGGAGTACAATAGAATAGAAGTCAATCATATATGCCGTTAGTTTCACTCCACATCGCTGAGTGCTGGGGGAGGCATTGGCAAATCAATGCTCAGTTTGATGTTGTTTTCAGTACCAAAGCGAGTGGAATGGCCTGTGTTTCGCACGAGCCCGTTGGCATCTAAGGACACTTCCACGGCCGTCCCGTTGCATCCTGACTCCGCCGATCACACTACAACGGAAAATGAAAGTGAAAATCGCTGGGGAGAAGACGCGCATGCCAAAACTGACAACCAAACAGAGCAGTTCACGGGAAAGCTCAGCATTATCGAGATATTACGTAAGGTGCAGGCTGTACACCTCCGGACTCACGGCCCTCCCGAGGGTGACGCATGCGGTGGGCTGCAGATTCGAGCTCGGCGTTCGCGGCCAAGTGCAAAATCATTGCTGTTGCATAGCGCTGTCTGCGGTGTCCACCAACTTCATCGTGTCGGCTTAACAGCAGCTTGAGGGGTTAAAAGTCTTCATTGGTAATGTAGGTCGTAATGCACACACCTTTCCTGGACGGCAATGCGATTAGGTGCTCAAACAGAAGCAAATTAGCTCCTTTCAGCACGCAGGGACATCAGCCACCCGCAGCGCCACTGGAACGATGAACGCATTGATACATAATTTACGAGGGTCCGATGTCAGCATTCTGAGGTGCCGGCGTCAGTTATGTACGGAGACATCACCATCGGGTGGAGGGCCATTGACACGCTGCCCGTAGCCACCGTGACAGCCGGACGTGCCCTGCGGTCCTGGTGTCGACCTCGGGCGGTGGGTGGTGGGCACGACCGGCTGTGTTACGACTGGCCACCCAGCTATTATGCGACCGGCCACCCGGCTGCTAGCCACCCAGCTATATAAGGACCGGCCACCCAGCTATGAAAGGACCGACAACCCGGCTATGTTAGGACCGGCCACCCGGCTATATTGGGACCGGCCACCCGGCTATGTTAGGACCGGTCACTCGACTATGTTAGGACCGGCCACTCGACTATGTTAGGACCAGCCACCCGGCTATATTAGGACCGGCAACTCCGCTATGTTAGGACTGCCACCTGGCTTCGTTAGGACGGGCCACCCGGCTATGTTGGGAACGGCCACCTGGCAATGTTGGGACCGGCAACTCGGCTATGTTAGGACCGGCCACCCGGCTATGTTAGGATCGGCCACCCGGCTATGTCAGGAACCTGGCTGTGTTAGGACCGGCCACTCAGCTATGTCAGCATCGGCCACCCGGCTATGTTAGGACCGGCAACTCGACTGCCGGGCGGGCTGATCCGGCCGCGAACAATCCATAGCCAGCGGACTGCAGGACCGATCGCACTGGGGCTCGGAGGTCACGCGTGGCCGGGCTCGGCCAGGGGCGGTGTCGGGGGCCGGCACACCTGGAGTCCGCGTCTAGGCCTCAGTGGAGACAGCGGCGGTCCGAAACAGGAAAGTGAGTGTCTCGGTCGAGGCGCACAAGAACGCACAGACCGATATATGGCCTTCGACCAACCAGACTGACTGCACTTGAGCTGCCCGACCATGTGTGTTGTGTGGGGTGGGAGGCATCGCAAACTTGACGGTGCGATGGGATATGGCGCCGTTGATTTCAAAGACGCACAGTCCGATATTGGCCTTCGAGCCAAACCAGACTCCTGCCTTGAGCGCAAGACAATGAGTGTGTGTGAGGGTGGGAGGATCGCAAATCGACGGTGCGAGGGTATGCTGTATGGCGTTACTATTTGCATCTTCTCTCCTCCTCTCTCTCCCGCTCTCTTCTCTCGCTCATCTCTCTCCTCTCTCTCCTCTATCTCTCTCTCTCTCTCTCTCTCTCTCTCTCTCTCTCTCTCTCTCTTCGCTCTCTCTCTCTCTCTCTCTCTCCTCTCTATCTCTCTCTCTCTATCTCTCTCTTCTCTCTCTTCTCTCTCTCTCTTCTCTTCTCTTCTCTTTTTCTCTCCTCTCCTCTCTCTCCTCTCCTCTCCCTACTCCTTCCTCCTCCCCTCTCTATCTCTCTCTCTCTCTCTCTCTATCTCTCTCTCTCTACTCTCTCTCTCTCTCTCTCCTCTCTCTCTCTCTTCTCTCTCCTCTCTCTCTCTCTCTTTCTTTCTTTCTCTCTCCCGATATCAGACGTGAAAACTGATCCTTGGCGCAGACCCCACCGTAATTCGTACACCCGGCGTGTTCATTGCAGTGTTTTTCTGCTCTGACCGAAACCTTGACAGTTGATTCAGGGCAGCGAGTTGGCTACGAAAACTTGCATGGGGTGACGACGACGGTCAAAGAACAGATGCTGCGGAAGTCCAGTTATGCGGAACGTAACGACGTGCCCACTGATATCTGCCGCTGGGAGTCCTTGAAGGTAGTCATCCGCAGACTCAAAACACGCTAGGCTTGGCACGTTGCCTCGCTTCTTAAACCCGTGAACATCTGCTCCTCTCTCAGGAATTTGGCTGCCGCAAAAATTGTTCCCTTGGTGGTGTTTTCAGCATAGTGCATGTCCTGCGACGGCCCTATCGCAAAACTGCGTAGCCCCTAGAGAAGCTCCGATATGTACAAGGGACTTGATTTTGTTCGCGAGTGAGCCATTCAGCTAGCTGACTGCAGCCAGCTGCAGTTGAGTGAACCACAAACAGCCGCACTTATTTCGATGACCAGAACACGTCATTTTACCCGAAGGAGACTTTCTCATCCGAAGACTGCACTCCACTTATGAGTAAAGCGGGCTGAGTGTGTGGTCAGAGGCCCTTTCAGAAGACTCGACGGTCAACAGGGAAACTTGTGATCATTGGAGCCAGAGGCGTCGTGAGCCACATGCGAGCGAGGGTCAGCAGGGACGGCAGAAAAATCAGACATGCGTGGGTCATCAGAAGTTTCGCCAGTCAAGTCTGAGTCGCGACAGTGTGACTGGGTTCTAATTAGTGCCAGAGCCGGAAGTACCGGCCTTGCCTTGCCTGCTCTTCCCGCCCGGGTGGACAAGCGTAAAACTCAGGGATCCGCAACGGCAAGATGCGATTTAGACAATGAGAACGGGAAACGGCAACGAGAATATGTGAGCGAGCTTTGCAGAGTAACGACGTGGGAATTCGAGAGCAAACCGTGGGACAACTGTCCTTGGCCAAAGCCGCGACAGGAGAACGGCGGTGCCAAGAGATCAGCTCCAACTTAGGCGGCGTGGTTTCTGGGAAGCACGGTCACATAATCTTGAAACGTGGCAACTGGGGACTATTTCATTATCTTGACGTCAGATCAAACAAGCTAGCTATCACCTCAGGAAATAAATTCAAATACAAAGATTCGCTGAACATGACAGCCAAATTGGCTGCCTGGATCTCGATGTATCACGCTGATAGTATCTGATAAGCCAAGGGGCAGGTCGGATGGGCCAACCGTGTGCGGGTAAAAAGGCATTACGAGGTCAATGCTGATGGAAAAAATACCGACAGATGTCTGTGCACGCCTGACAAGCCTGACGGTTTTTGCTGCTATAACTATCTCAGAGGTGCACTTCAGTAGTTTCTGCGTGTAATCCGTGAATCGACGCATGAATTGAAAGACATCGGATCTATCAAAATGATTTGATGATTTTCTAGAACCATTTAAACGTTATGATCCAAAAAGCATCGTGTCAGTTACAAGAAAAACCAACCATTTAAATCAATACTACGTCAACGTTTTGCCTCAAGCATTTACTTTATAGCCTTCACTTTACACACCATAAGCACACTTCCAAAATGAACGTAGCATTACCGCGTACACTTCTCCCACGAGACTCATCTTAAGTCTGAAGCTTCGCAAAACTCTTACTGCCGTGTTAGTCCAAATATAATGCTGCGACTTTTTTGAATTTGCCTAGGAGACAATGCTTTTTCCAGAAGCGGCAAGCCCCTCCGCAGAGTGATCAGTTCAGCCCACAGCACAGCGTGCACCGGTGCACCTCCTGTGGAACGTTTGATGATGCAACCGGCTGTTTGTCTTGGTAGCGTACGATGCGGAACTTCTGCGTCCAAGCAACAAGACAGCACATGGACCGTCCTGATATGTGGATCTGGACATTTGAAGAAACCAGGCCTCTCAAAATGTATTTTGTAACATGCACACGTCTCAAGTTGCGGCATTTTCTCTTGATTCATATAGTTGCTATCTCTTTGCCAGACGTTCACCCACTGTTTACGCACACATCTACACAGTTTTTGGTTTATCATGAACTCTGTGGGAGCCCATGCTGAACCAAAATGTGCCAGCCAAAACGTCAATGAGGGCATGTAATAAAGTCTGGCCGTCCGTCCTTAATGACCTGGCATATTGACAGCCTAGATCGCAATAACCAGCAGGCCGTCCAGCTTACCGTGCCAGTGTGTCTTGCGCCAGCGCCAGTCATCGTACGCCAGTGGAAGATGACCAACAGGTCGTCAATTTTGCAGTGTCAGCGTGCCCTGCGCCAACGTCAGTTTGGACCTGATCTTGTGGAAGATGACCAGCAGGTCGTCCAGCTTGCAGTGCCAATGCGCCCTGGCCCATTCCCCTGCACAGTACGACCCTGATCTTGTGAAAGATGACCAGCAGGTCGTCCAACTTGCAGTGCCAGTGTGTCCTGCCCCAGTCCCCCACAAAATCTGACCCTGACCTTGTGGAAGATGACCAGCAAGTCGTCCAGCTTGCCGTGCAGGTCGCCGCAGACGGTGATCTGGCGCGACACATCCGTTGACGCCCGATTAAGCGAGGGTAGCGTCCGCAGCACGCGGATGGCCTCGTGCAGTAGACTGAACACGTAGTGCACGTGCAGTAGCTGACGGAGAGGCGCGACGTCATGGGGACACATATGTTGTGTCAACACGGAATAAGTGAGCCGTCATAGGTAAAGATAAACTAACACACCGGCGAAGCTGGATATCCTCGATTGGCCATTTTATGGAATGGCTTCCTCCGAAGCTGCAAACGGCCAAGTAGAGCAATCTCGCATACTATTTTGAGGCATTTGGATTCCGGCCCCATTTTCAAGGTGCATAATTTGTCTGTGGCTGAACCCCGGAGTGTCATTCACCAGGGTAAACTGCATGCGGAAGCAGACCCATTTTCGTCCCACTCGTGAAGCGATAAGCACGGTTTGGGTTCAACTTTTCCAGGCGTGTGATCCATCCAGAGCTTAATGAGTTCCGCTGCGTGTTGGGCCCTCCCCTCCTCCCCCCACGGCTCCCCATCCCGTCCTGCGGCGCGGCTGACCTTCTTGTTCTTGAAGCCTTCGATGAGGCAGTTGAGGTCGGCCTGGGCCATGGGGAAGTGGAGGACGCGGGCCGCGGTAGGTCGCGTCGACGCGTACCGAGCTGGGCTCCGTCATCAGCCGCAGCCTCTCCTGTGAGCCGTACATGCGACTGTGCAGGTCTGAAACGGCCCGGCGGCGGCGTGACGGCACGTGGCGGCGGCGTGGAGGCACGTGACGACGGCGTGACAGCACGTGGCGGCGGCGTGACGACACGTGACGACGGCGTGACAGCACGTGGCGGCGGCGTGACGACACGTGACGACGGCGTGACAGCACGTGGCAGCCGGCCTGCCCCGACGATCGGAGCTCCTGCGCGCGGCAGCTGCGGCGAGCGACGCCCGGACCCGGCCGACTCGTAGACACCCTGCGGTGGTGAGGTGCGAGATGCATACTTCCATAACATGGCAAATTAGCTGCACTGTGATATTTTATCCTCCTTTGAATACTTAGCTTCGTAATTCCATATTTCATAGAATAGGCTCGCTACGTACATGTTCCTGCTAATCGATGCTTGTTGGCATAGTCTCACCATTAAGGCACCCAGCAATGTCTCGGTCCGTTACGTCTCCGTCATGTTCATTTCAAACGCTGGAAAAGACTAGCAAAATGGAGCGTGGTAGGTAGTTGATGACTATAACACTGAATACTTTCGATTACTTGTCTGGGGTGTGCCAGCGCTAAGTATCTCACTTTGCCCAGATTCAAAGCAAAGTCGTTCTGCTTCACCCATGAGACCGCGCTCTGCTTAATTGCTCTCCGCACATTGCAGTGATTCAAACAGCGCACGCAGTAAGCGAGCGTTAAGCGTTTTCGCTCACTGCTGCACCATCAAGACACGACAGATCACGCCACTTGCCGGTCCGCGCCCTCTTATGACTCTTTACGAAAGCACAAACCAAAAATTGTGTGATACGTTTGATTTAATAAGTCTCCGTCGATTAACAGAGGAATCGCTGTAAAGCCGGCAGCAACAGAACAAAGGAGCTATGTGCTGCCCTAAGGTCCTTTATTTTACATATGTTAGGCCACAAGTTGTCCGCCCTCCGGATCTAAGTCCGTCTGTTGCAACTGCCGGGCTGCCCCGTGAGATCTCGCCCGGGCTGAGCATAGCCGGGCCGGGCAGCCCCGGCACACACATGTATTTGCACCCTGAGAGAGGATAAGAGGGGGTCTTTTTGGAAGCGCAATGCGCGCGGCCGAACAGATGCGGAAATGGTCTGCGGTTTGACCACGTGAGCTCGCGTGGTGACGCATCGGGCTCAGCAAAGGGCTGTCGGCAAACAACGCAACCGAGCGCACTCGAGTGCGACCCGTGCAAATCGAGGAGTGGTTAGTGAGTTACGGTGCGAGCAGAAATCCGACCGTATTCGCCGCGATGCTTCATTGCTGTCGACAACGCCCACTGGAAACAGGCCTCGGAAGGAAATATCACGAATCTGGCCACAAGAATCAGAAGAACCCGCGGATGTTGGCTTATGAAAACGCATTGGTTAAGAATCAAACTAGCTTCAGTTGTCAGTGCGTTAGCTGTAGCCCAGATGACGTGTTGCGCTCTCGACGTCCTGATGACTTTATGTGATACATTTTACGCCCAGAAAGCTTAGCGAAAAGGCAGGTAACGCACGTCGAATCAAAACATTAGCCGAAGGTCTGGCATACCACGGAAGGAAAAAACACCCGAGTGCGGCGACAACATGATCCCATTGAGCCACTTTTGTGCTGAAGGCGCATTTTGTTCCTATAGTTTTTAGCAAATGCGCTGTCCCAGTTAGGCATTCTGCATAATGTCCGCAAACATCTACCCATGGCAGCACATGTTGGCACTCACGCTGTGCCATCAAAAATAATTATACACCATTTTAATATAAGCCTTAGCATCCTACGTTTTTCCCGGAAATGCCAGTTGCATGATAAACAAAGCCGCACATTAAGTCTTGAGAGGCAGCCACACCAGTCGGTGACGTCACGCAATCTGGTTCGATACATTCCAAGAGAGCCAGCAACGTCTAAGACGTCCACTTCATTCCAATCGTATGTTCACTTTCAAATAAATAAGAGCGCTGCTTTTCAAAAGTCATATATGTTTATATATTCCGTCTACTACATATCTCAGGCATGTAGCATTCGTGGAGACCTTTAATCTGTAAATGCAAGAAAACGACCTCTAACCTTACTCACCGCGTGCTATCTTCCTCACTGATTCATTTCAGTCTGTTTTCTCTTCTCTCTTTTTGCATACCCCTGAGTCTCGTTGTCAGGTGGCTTAGGCTTACCAGTTTGTATCTGCTCTATAGGCTTGCGGTCCTGTGCGTCCCCCAGATGCTCCAGCAGGGCGTTGAAGAAGTTGTACAGCTGCGGCAGCGGCAGGACACAGAACACAAACACCGTGAGAAGGTGACACCACCGGTTCGCCACGCGCACGAAACGGGGATTCTTGGCGCACATTTCGTGCCGGAGAAGCCTGTGAAACTATCCACAAATCGGCCTAGCTTCCCCAAGCTTAAAACAGAACACACATTCTTTTAAAGGCATCTGTGGATTCTATACGAAGCGTTCCAAATTCCGTACCGCCTTTGGCCTAAGGCTGAACCGGACACCCTCCTTCGGTGATGGTCTGCAAATACGGGCCCATTAACGCAAACTCTGCGTCGCATTCCCGTCACTGAATTAATTATCAGATGGATAACCACGGCAAGATCCCATCGCATGCCAGCCATGCGGTGTATTGACCGCATTGGCTGAGCCATAATACCAAATCAAATAGCCGTAAGCTTTTCGTCAATATCATTCAATTGGCAGGTAGGTGGCAGGTATTTGTGGCAGTTAATGGCTGCATGTACCGGCAGTTTGCTGCCGCATGACATGCTTTACGTTAAGCTTGATATTTCCTCCATATCTCCTGGAGCGCCAATGGCCATTTTTGAACAAGATTAAATGCCAACTAACTGTTCTAAAAACCTAACGCGGGTAATAGCTTGAGGATGTTCCGAGGCTATGCAAAGCCTGCTAATAATCAGAAACCAACCTGATATATCATTTAAGCCCCATATGCTGACGCCGGCTACCAGGTGCTATATCAAGAGTGCTCAAACCACAGACAGCCACGAGGGCTGAGTGTTCGAGACCCCTTCCGGGGTCAGAGGTCAGAACATTGCTGGCCTAAATTTCTAGAGGAGCCATTCAGTCTTCCTAATTCCAGCGTTACATAAACGACACCGACAAGTGAAAGTTCTCCGTATCACACCTAAGGCAAAGGTTCCAATGGCCCCACCGGGTATAGGACTATCAAGCAACTTAGCACAGGAAAGGAGAGTTGCATCTGACAGCTAGCAAGTCATTTGTGAACCAAAGTAACAAATGCACTGGATCAATCTGATGACTCCCATAAGGTCAGTTACTAAGGCTAAGGCTGAATCTACCTTCCAAACAGTTAACCGAATTGATTTCACTTACTGGCAGTATATGTCTAGCTGTTATATTGCAACAAAACAGCGATTAGTTAATCTTCACAGCAAAACTTCATTTCAATTGTTTTAGAATAACCATCTGCATGATAGCTGCATTAAATCGGGACTCAACTAAGTAAGATACGTATCGGCTAATCCTCATTCACCAGCGTAATTCTATTAATCTCTGAGCTGAAATTAGATAGCTGTTGACTAAAATGTACTACTTCAGAGTTAATATTTCATTGAGCTCATAGGCTTCCTACCCAGGCATTGCTAGACTTTAGCTTATTTGGCATGGATTGGATTCGAATTAGATCAATCCTAGCCAAAATTCATAAAGCTGGATTGCATCTACATAGTCCCTGGTCGGATATAGACCGATCGCATGGAACAAAACGTATCGGTGCCATGTTCTATTCTAAACATGCCTTAATTAAAAACGCGACTTATATCACGTCAAAAGATAATGTTTGTACACTTGACCTTGGTGGAGAGATTACGCGCGTGGACTGGTTTCAATGTGCCGAGGTGCCGGGCTGCCTATTACCTTAAAATGTTGCCAAAATATTAAGTAAGTTGGTGTTTGTTGCATTTTACCTCATTCTGCGCGTCTGCTGGAATATGAAAGCTTGAATGACTGCGCTGATATCCCCGGTTTGCACATTTCTTATCTTAAACTCCACGTGTGCTATCAAGACATGTCGCTTATCCGTGTGCGTTTCCAGCAACCCTAAGCATAGCACCGTATATCGGGTAGTACGATGTGAGGGTATCTTTTAAAGGATTTCCTCCGAACCTATTGAATGGATGAATTTTTGGAATCAGACCGCCGCTGAGCAGTGCTCGTGGCGTGGGCGCTTAAGCCCGCCATCCGACCGTCAAACTGAGGTCAGTGGCAGAGTTTTGTGGCCAAACTTAACGTACCGCTACGCTCAACGCGGTTCGCACTTCTCCCTGGCGTCACCTGACGGCTGCGGACAAAAATTACGTGCGGAAAAAGTGCGCGCGCCAGCTGCTCACAGTTTAAAGTTTGTATGCGATATGTTCGTTGAAGCAAAGTACGTGGAGTATGAAGCATATAGGATATTCAGTACGTAGAGTGTAACGATCGTAACAACAAAAGATTGCAATGGAAACGGTACACATGTATACAAACATACATACATACATACATGCATACATACATATGCATATATGTATATATATATATATATATATATATATATATATAGATAGATAGATAGATAGATAGATAGATAGATAGATAGATAGATAGATAGATAGATAGATAGATAGATAGATAGATAGATAGATAGATAGATAGATAGATAGATAGATAGATAGATAGATAAATCGTACGGTTAAATTTTATTCGGGAAAACTAGTTAATGAAAAAGCCCGTAGGCGCTAAATGTCGCATAGAAAAAGGTCGTAAGCCATAGTTTGAGCGCAAATGCTCTGGCGCAAATTTCAGCCAAAGATAACGTTCACTTCACAAAAGTATGCAAGCAAAGGCTTGTATCTCCAAACCTTATGTAAGTATACCACAGTTTGAAGGCGATTGCTTCCCAGGGATGAGGTTCGTTTAACAGCAGGATGCAATCAAAAGTTCGTATGCAGACGTATGCTGTAAGTTTGAATGCGGATTTCCATCTTTGGTGCAGGCGTCAGATGAGTTGTTATTGCGAAGGCCACCATATATCCCGTCGACTGGGGGAGAGGATGAGACGGGAGATGGTGATAGATTGTGACTATTGCATAGGCCAGGTCGAGCATTATGACTGGCCCAACTCTACATGGCATGAACTTCAACGCTGTGAGGCGGCAGCAAATGAGCTTGAATCAACTGGGGCAGTGCAAGATGACCCTGGGACGAATGGGAGTGGAGGTAAAGCAAACACCTGCAAATCACCCGCCAAGTTTGCTGAGCTCCCCTTTACCCCTCACCCTGACGACTGCCTCTGCCAATGACTCAGCCCGACGCCCCTTGAGCGCGCCACTGGCGCCAGTCGACAGGCACGGCGTGAGCGAGCTTGCTTGTGAAATACGGCGGGCAGGCACACAATTAACATCCGGTGTACGATTGCCTTTATAAAGTAAATCAGGGCACAGGGAGAATGATGCACCATTTGGACCCACTTTGACCCACCCCGCTTGATAAGGGGCCTGCTTGCTTGGACTCGACCCAACATTACCCGGGAGTATGACTTTTTAACTGTACGCCAAATACAGTCAGACATTACTGATTCGAATTCATACCTTAGACCACACCTAGAAGCCAAAGTTCAGCGATATCTAAGAGCTGACGGTGCATGATTTGGTGCCCTGGCTGTCGATCCGTCCTGGCACTCCCCACAGAAGCATCATTCCAAAGTCAACATCTCAAAGTCAACTCTTTCCATGCATCGCCAAAGCCTAATTTTTCAGCATTCTTGGGAAAGTGGGGTGCACCTACGGACCCTCGTTCCGACGCCTAGCTGCATACAAGCTTTCGCACGAACAATTGCGTACGTCCAATCGCTCACGAACAATGGCGTGCGCAATCGGTGCATATGCACTTTTTTCATCCGCACCTTTGTCCTAAAAAAATTTTGCCAATAGCCATTCCCACAATGGATTAATGCACTAAAATATTTTAAATACATTTATTTGTTTTTACAAAGTGTTAGAATATTCTAAACACTCTCAGAAGGAAGACTGTTTTCATGCTATTCCATTAGCATGCAATATGCAAACCAAACATATCCAACCGAGAATAAGGTTGTCGTATTAAACAAGATCCTATATAGACATTGGCTCAGCCCAAGCCCTTAGTTCAACCAAATTCTCGGAAATTCTAGGCCCGGAAATCAGCAATGTGCGTCGCGCAAGGGCGTCGCTGCCATTTTAATATTTACATCGGTGCTGTGTGGAGCAAGGCGGGCTCTGAGGGTCACTTCATTCAAGGATCGTTTATCTTGGAACATAGTAAGGTATATAAGCCCCTAAAGCTGTGTAAGTACTGTAACCAAGCTCTGCAAGTACTACAAGTAAGCTCTGCAAGTGTTGCATGTCTATAAACAGGGACGCTACAAGGATATGGGACGTTGTTTTGTCACGTTGGCGTCAGAGATGCCACCAAATGTTTTTAATAAGTTTTGAAAAGTTACGGCGGGAAGAGATCTGGAATCACACCTGACCATAAAAACATGGTCTTCCTTATAGCCAGGTGACCGCAATTTTATCAAATTATGCATCTTTACAGACATGTCTTATAATCTCTACGAAACATTTCCGAAAGTTTATTAGCCGGAATCGCTGGTAAAAGGTGTTAGAAAATAGCCACAGCAAAGTTTTGTAAGTTTCACGAAGTCATGCACCGCAATCCGTCGTAAAAACGGCTAGTGCGAACATTTCTCATGCGTCCTTTATACTGGACAAATTTTTGCTTACGACTTGTCGCGTACGAACATTTGCGCGCGTACTTCTACCATCCGAACTTTATGCGTTACGTACATTTGCCTACGAGCAATTGCATTTGTCATTTATGCAAACGCACCTTTTCCACACGAACTTTAGTCTTAAAGCCTCACCTGACGTTTAGCACGGTCGTTACTATTGGCCGCAGGCCATCCCAGCCTGGGCCAACATCGAGTGCGTGACGTGGCTCGAGCACATTTCGTGGCAGGGTGGGTTGGCGATTTGAAATGCAGGCAATCTAACTAACTGAGCTGTCGAGACGGACAATCGAAGACGGAGTATGACGCATTATTCATTTGGGGTTCTTGCATTTGAAATGTTTGAACCTTTCGTTGCCTTTTGTGCACGCTTGTGTGCCAGCAACTTTAATTTTGCATCACATTATTCGCTCGTAACCATGATCACTGCTGGGAACACAGACGATTTTCCGAACAAATTCCGGCAAGAAAACTCCTCGTGTAGTATAGGACGGCCGGGTATAATAACGTGTGCGACACTTGTTAGTCGTTATGCAAATGATGCCCTGACCCGTAGAGTCCATTGTGGTCTGTAGAGGACCCATTCTAACATGCAGAAGGCAACTTATCGACTGTGGAGAACCAATCCTGACCTGTAGAGGGGCTTATTTAGGCCTCTACAGGGCCATTCTGGCCTGCAAAGAGCCCATTCTGGCCTAACGAAGGTCCATTCTGAACTCAAGTGGGCTCTAACCTGTAGAGGGTCCATTATTTACTACGAAGGGCCCATGAACAAGGGGGGGGGCATGTCCCCATTTTTCAAGGTGCTGGATGGCAATGCCACTTTCAGGTTTAATTTGCGCTTGGCTTGCTTTTATATTACCATAAACATGCGTGCCAATTCAGCTAGTTACCTAGCCATCTTCCTCAAACCGCACTAGACACAATTGCTTCATGAGGCAAATGGTAGCAACTCATCCTATCGGTACGGCGAACGGAGAAGGGGCAAACCCGAGATTCCTCTAGTACAAAAAGCTCCATTTTGTCTTTTCATCTAGCCTTGGTTCTTCTGCATGGATGCTTTCAGTTCCCTCAGCTTATGTTCATGGAGCTTAAGATGACATGATATATCCCTCTAGGGGCTTCCGGATCGACCAGGGCCCCCGCACCCGCGTCTCCAGAACTACAGCCAGAATACACCCCGCGCTGGGGGCCATTTCGGCATTTTGGAGCCTCTCCCAAGTTGAATATAGTTCCCGCGCCCCTGGTGTAGCCTCATGGACCGGAGAAGGCCACAGTAACTCGCATCTGACATGGACTTCGAAAAAGGTGGTTGTCCGTTTTGGAATCGATTACTAGCGCACCCACAGGCCGGACAGTTTTGGGACAAGTTTTAGTTGTGGCCTGACACATTTGCCTTCACCGTGGGGCTAGAGTTACGCCTTTACCTCCTCCGGCTGCTAAAATCCGGCATCATCGCCTAAAAATACGCCAACAGGTGGCTCCACGGTCTGTGCACCGCAGCCCGTGACCAACTGCCATCTGGACACAATTTTGACCAGTTTTATTCAACATTCGCACTTTCAAAATTTCACCTATCTTCTGTTATCGACTGGGGAAGTAAGGTCATGGCCACTTTGCACTGCTGCAAGAAAATTTCCCCTGATCAGACAACTTGCAAGCTAATGCTTGCCAATTCCTACAACAAAACTTTCAATGAACTATGCTCCTTGCTGCTGAAAACTGCGTAAGCCTGCCATCAGTGGCCGCAAATACATTAGCTTCTAGGAAGTGTGTGGGCGGCATTGGACTTGGCCCGGCCGGTCACATTCGCATGTTCTCACATATAAGGTTACATGGACTCGCCGTGCAGCCGGACTCGTAATGATTGCTTGATATTTTAGCTCTCATCTTAGGGCTGTTTTCGGCGCGGAGCTCATATTCTCCTCGGTATGCTCATATTCTGCCACGCTGTAATGTAGGTCATAGGGAAAATAACACCGGGTCGCCTTATAGCATACCAGCAAGCAATCATATGTCCCAAAGGGATCATTGGTTTAATCAAGATCACTGCTGTCCAGCCTTTTGCTAGTAGGAAGATCCTGGTACGGCCAGCCCTCCTGCAGTCCGCCTGACCCAGACACAGCCCACGCCCCTGTGTCCAACTGATCCCACCACAACCGACGCCCTTAGGGTTCCCCAATCCCCTCTAGTTAATTAAACCCTGATGTCTGTGTATTCACGGCAACAAACCAGCCTCGGGTACATCTAGCCACCAGAAGTCAATGCCTCAGGTTGGCTCAGCTCCACCACGGCCGGCCTCCCCTACTCCGCTGATTCTGACCCCTGAGTCGTCCCTCTGACCCTCTTCAGGCCCCAACACGCTCCACCGTCGCCTCGCCTCCACTCTAACCTTCATTTGGTCCAGCTCGCCGGCGTACTCGATCGACTGGAAGATGGTCCATGTGTAGCGCTGCCGCAGCTCCATGCGCGCCAGGTAGCGCCGGTACCAGCGCTGGATCAGCACCGCCGAGCGCAGGCCTGCCCGCGGACGCCGTCGTCAGCGGGGGCAGCGCTCCGCACGCCGGGCCGCACACCCAGCACGGACCCGGCCCGGAACACCCTCCGCGGCGCACAGAATCGGGGCGACGCAGGTGATGGGCCGAGCGTGACGCCAGGTCATTGGCTGATGTGGCAAGAGGTCACTGGCTGACACGACGCGAGGTCACTGACTGAAGTGACGCGAGGTCACTGACTGACGTGACGCGAGGTCACAGACTGACATGACACGAGGCCACTGACTGACATGACGTAAGATCACTGACTGACCTGACGCGAGGTCACTGAATGCCGTGACGCAAAATCACTGACCGATGTGACGCGGCGTCACTGACTGACGTGACGCGAGGTCACTGACTGACGTGACGGTCACTGACTGACGTGACGCGAGGTCACTATGGACGTGACACGAGGTCACTGATTGACCTGCCGCGAGGCCACTGGCTGACGTGCCGCGGGGCCACTGACTGACGCATACAGCACACTCCGAGTACCGGGGTCAGGGCGGTTTGAGGTGTAGTCGAAACGTTGATAAATCTGGCGGAGAGGCTCCAGCCGGTCGCACCCTGTCATGTAAACGTAATGTGAAGCATGTCTTTCCAATAACGCAACTTGCTGTGCCTGTGCTTAGGAGGGCCACCGAACCGACGTTGCGTGGAGGTGTTTATCTTTAATACTCAACGTGCTCCTCAGGTGATTATGACAAGGTTTCGGCCCGAGTGCCATCTCAGGCCTCTCTAATTTTCGCAGATTTTTACATGATCATTGATCTCCGCGGTGCGGTTCGTCACTATCGATCCATTTCGCAGCGCTGGGTGGCCTACTCCGGCTTTGAAGCCCCGTCGCTTGTCAGGCGGCACGTCTGCGCTAATGACCTGGCTAGTCTCGCTGATGGGGAGGGGGGCTGGGGGCGGGGGGAGGGTCGCAGCTGGCGCTGGCGGGCGTGCAGCTTGCCAAAAGATCGACCAGCTGATCAATTATCGACAGGCGCCGCAGGTGGCTCATACACACGGGCCTGGAGATGCAGATTGACATGGTGGGTACATGGGTGGACGTGGAGTGGGAGAGCACGCGTACCGAGCAGCACTGACACACACCGGCGTCTGGAGGAGATGCATGTGCGCGAAAATGACAGGCCGATGCATGTCAGATTGACTATCAAGTCCATAATCATCGCAGCTCCGTGTCAGTATGAACTGAGGACACTTGCGCGACAGGACAGTCATGCAACTATGGTTATGTGTTTGTTTCAGCAGTGCTGTGAGTTCCAGTCCTCCTCCCAATACTTCTGATCAAAATAATCATTTTCAGAGCTTCGCGAACAACACATAAGCTGTTTCCCACATGAAAGCGTCTCAGTTAACAGTCGTGTAACGCCTGTCCTTCTGTTATAATTTTGTACATTTACATATTTATGTATAATGTGTGTGTTTATATTGTATGACAGCATATATATTGGAAGTTTATACATTATCATAATATATTTTGTTCAAAAATTTTGACGGGAGAGTCTACAGTCCCACTAATCCGTGTCCCAGTCACTGAAATTCCTGAAGGCTGCTTTGCGCCACGCAGCACGCGCAAAAGGCACGTGGTAATGGACCAGCCTACATACGTGGTCGTCGTGTCCGACCTTCATATGTGGCAGCGGAGCCGGCCTCCATACTCAGTGGTCAAGTCCGGCCTCCGTACGCGGTCATGGTTTCCGACCCCCATACGTGGTGGTAGAGCCTGGCTACCATACATAGTGGTGAAGTCCGGCTTCCATACATGGTGGCGAAGTTCGGGCTCCATTGGTGGTGGCGGAGTTCGGCCTCCATTCGTGGTGGGGGAGTTCGGCCTCCGTACGCGGTCATGGTGTCCGAACTCCATACGTGGTGGTGGAGCCTGGCTTCCATGATGAAGTCCGGCTTCCATACATGGTGGTGAAGTTCACAGGCTTTCATCTGTGATGGTTAAGTCCGGCCTCCATACGTGGTAGGGGAGTTCAACCTCCATTCGTGGTGGCGGAGCCCGGCCTCCATTCGCAAGTCGCTCTGAAATCCCCGGGCACTCCAGCCACCCACCGAGCGCCCAACGCCCAATCTCCACGCGCGAAGTTAGCGCGTCTCCCAGGGCCGTCTGCTCGAGCGCGTCGGAGCCTCTGCTCACCGATTTCGACGCGCTGTGAAGCGCTGGGTGGCGGCTCGCGCTGTTCGGCGCACAGCAGCAGGCGGCGCAGCTTGCCGGGCGCGCCGTCCGCCGCCCGACACCTCTCCATGGTGCAGAGGCCGCAGCCCATCAGGGCCCGATGCCGCCTCGCCGTCGCCGGCGACAGACCCGGTCCACAACCAGCTGGCCGTCCCGGGTGCGGCCGGACGAGCCTGCGGCGAGCGGGGCGGGGTCACTGGCGGGCGGGTTAGACGGGGACGATGACGCTCAGCGAGATACATCTCGCGGGCAGCCGAGGCGATGTCAGGATGGCGCTGAGATTCTGACCATTTTTTAGGTTGTTTGGGTTACTGTAGATCTGCGGTCATGAGCATCTACGCCATTTGCGTTTCGTCGCAGGATCATATGCGTTTCATTATCGGGGCCTCTGCTACAAGCGCATGTTGCAATGCTTCGGATACAGCGGGACACTAGGCGCAGAATGTGTGTCGCATTACGCGTGGCCCGTTTAGTCAAGGATCGTAGTTAACGAATGCATACCATTGAAAGCTGGCGGTATCGAAAGGCTTTGAAAAAATGGTTTCAACCAAAGGGTCAGCCCTTTGTAATTCCTTAGAAAATGCAATAGCCTCTTGAGGCCCCTGATGGAAGCGGCTCTGAGAAAGAAAGGGCATGGGTACGAGCTAGAACCATTGCAATATTTAACACGTGCCCGGGCGCCCGGCTAGATACTTTTTGCTCGGGTGGGGGGGGGGGCAATTTGACCCCTGTGATCTCGAGAACTAAGAAAGCTAGAGACACCAAATTTACAAGGTGTGTTGACCTGTACGTGAACTCACTTAGGCCAAAGTTTCAGGTTCCTAGGTCATGAACTGCGGGTCAAAAAGGTCAAACAAGGTCAAGTTCCAGGTTGGTCTCCAAAGTGCCCCCAGAACGCAGATAACCGTTTCCAAGCAAAATGTCCCATTCTCATTTAAGGTCAGTGACCTTGTTTAACCTTTTAAAGGTCAAGGTGCCAAAATCATACAAGATGGCTTTGAAGCTTTGCACTTGACTAAGCGATAATGATTACGCTAGGCAGAATGTTCTTAAAACGAAATGTTGACCTAGGTCATTTTAAATAAATGACTTATTCTGACCTCTAAAAAGTCCATGAAGGATGTATAATGCGGTTCCTACTATCAGTAAACTAGAAATGAGCACCAGAAACTATCCCATACAGAAAGCCCTAGAGTAATAAAACAGGTTGGTTTTGGCCTTGGTATGACCTTCACACCTGAACTTAGTCAATTCAATTTGCTCATTCGGCTGTTGTGTTGCCTAAGAAAGCATCTCAGATATGTATGACTTCGTTTAACACTCCGTTGTTGGATCAGATTGAACGATTCCCCAGAAATTGTCTTCGCTAAAACCATGGCCTGACTTTGACCTGCCATAGGTCAGCGACCTTACAAGGCAAATCTAACTTTTTGATTCCAAATGATCCGCTATTCAATTGTATACAGCCATGCAAAATTTGGCGCGGCTACGCCGAGTCGTTCAGAAACCATTCTGGAAAAAAAACTTTGGTGGGGTCAATTTGAACCCCACCCGAGCGTGTGTTTAACCAGCGAAAACTCCATGTTCAGCGGGTCGGTATAAAACAGTACGAAACACTGCTCTCCATCCTACATATCAATCCTGATAGCTAGTAAAATGTCAGTCTCCAAAAGTAGCTGATATCTAATCAACACACACACACACACACACACACACACACCACACACACGTCACACACACACACAACATATATATATATATATATATATATATATATATATATATATATATATGTGTGTGTGTATATATATCATATTTTAACGACGCTTATCCACTTAAAAAGGTGTAAAATTATGAGTGCAGAGTTCTTATTATGAGTTCTTCACCTACAACATACCAGGAGGTAGGTTAAACGACTCTGCCGAACAATCGTTGGCTATCTTGTACGTATTCAGTGTTTCAAGTCGGATTTGTGACCGCCAGTGGACATGCCAAAAGGCTGCTGAGGGCCATTCTTATCTATATCAAGTCACAGAATTTCCGGTTGTTTTAAATCTGAAATTTACCACTCATGGACAGGCAAGAACGTCCTCCACGCTTTGTCTTATTTTCTACAGTGCAACGGGCTGTGCGTGCATGTTCTTCGTTGTCCTCGCTGAACGGTCCTATCGTGTTAACTCACTTACGTAGCTCGCACTTCGTCCCGCCTTCTCTTGAGTGCTCACGTACCTACTTCCCGCGTCCGAAGGACGTGCGAGGGAACAAGTGGCTGGGATCAGTTTCCTGATAT
Source organism: Pollicipes pollicipes (assembly GCF_011947565.3). Lineage (NCBI taxonomy): Eukaryota > Metazoa > Arthropoda > Thecostraca > Pollicipedomorpha > Pollicipedidae > Pollicipes > Pollicipes pollicipes. The sequence goes on along the minus strand of NW_023596297.1, from coordinate 28,947,996 downwards.
ATGTGAGCACTGGCCAATCAATGGCCAGACACAAGGAGAAGCCAAAGCGGGGTGATCTGGCACGACGCGTGATGTAGGCTATTGTCGGCGCGCAGTGGCCGGTTGTGACGCACGCTCTAGCCACTCAGATGTACGTCTGCAACATGAGACGTGTCCATGTGCCGAGATCAATATCAGCCGTTCTGAACGGCGCCGGGGGGGGGGGGGGGGGGGGAGTCGGGACGCCGCAGGCGAAGGGCGGCACGTTCGCATCCAGCGCAGAGGGAGTGACGATTGCCGCAGCCACGAGGCGACGTTCGCATCACCAGCAGTCAATCGGTTAAAAACAAAACACTTCACATGACCCAATCACGCTCAATTGTCTAAAATTTTGATAAAAAGCGGGGGAGAAACACGATCTGACGTCGGCTGCGGAAGCCTGCATGTAGCCGGAGACACCGAACCGACTTAGAAGCATTCCTGGGAGCAGAGCGTGGCGCGCCGACCGACCAGACGAGGCAGGCTACGGCGAAGCAGGTGTTTTTTGTCGTAACCCTGTCAAGGTCAGTGTTAATAACGTCCCGGCCGTGACTGACCCGACCAGCCGGCTGGAATCGTTGTGGTTTTCTGCGAAGCAGGCGAGGGGGAGACGAGGACGTTCAGAGCGCGCCGACCGTGGTAGTGCTCGCTTTGCTGCCGTGTGCCGGCCATCTACGCCTGGACAGACTGCGGCCACACAACAGGCGGCCTTTGCAGCTCTCAAATACCACAGCCGCAACATGCGAAGATAATGCTGACAGGCTCAAACACTGCATCAACTGCGACCGCATGGTAACAAGCTGGCGGAGGAGTCAAACGTTGCCAAGAGAGTGCCCAGCAATTTCATGATAAAGCGTTCATTGAGCTAATTAATGACGGTGTCGACATATGAAGCTTGCTCACCGCTCCATGTTATTCTTGCCAACGATCCCAATCTTGCCACAGTCAGAAACCAGAATTTGCGACCTCAGGTCGCATAAATATGCTACCGCCTATGCTATCGTACATAAAATATGGTATCGTCTGGAGTACTGCGAAATGTCATTGTCTGAAGAATCCCAGCATCGCAAAACCTTTCTGCTAGGCACGGGGCTGACCCACAGAATGTCTGCATATGCATGCCCTGCCCACCAACATCAGCATTTTCTCCCCGCATTTTGCTCCATGCTCGACAGCTTTCCCCTGCGGAGCGACTTGTGACCTGAGGTCGCACTGCGGAACACGTGCCTGGAACACCGCATGACCTGTTGAGTGGCGGCGCGCGGGACTCCGCGCGCGTGGGGACGCTGGCGCTCCGCCAAAGTCGGCGCTTCGCCGAGCAGCGTCCGGGCTATGCTTGTATGAACGCTGGCTTATCGGCAGCAAGCCAGGCGTCCCCATAAACTCACCGGTCTGAGCGAAGTCGCTGAACGAGTACTTATTGATGCATGACCACACGTCGCGTGGAAAATGGGTAGGAGCGGCGCTGTCCTCGCCGAAAACATACGCATCAGCATCAATCAAGCAACCACAACACGTTCAGGCGGACCGCGCCCACTCTCAGTATAGTGGCATGCGAAGCACATCAGTAGGCGGAGAGCACCGACTATGCATGAGACTCATTCAGCTATGTTTGGGTGCAGCTGGTGTACCACAACGCAGCATTGTTAAAGGGAGTGTTCCATATTTGTATGTGGTTTTGCATTGAAGTATCCATCTTGCAAATCATTCGGCGCAGTTCACAACCCTGCCCTTTTTAAGGCTTAGATCCCTCTAGCTTCTGAGGTACACACCGGCGAAGATGTGCCGACTCTTTCCTTAAGGCTATTTTAAGGTCACCCAGATACTGCCATTCCACTGACCACGCTTCGCTCAAGACTAATACAGATATAATTGTCGAGTCGTTCATATTTGGCGTTCGTTGGCAAGATTACCAAATATAATGGCCATCAATTAGCTCTCAATCGATGCAAGGTACGATGATGCAGTCAAACAATGACGTAGTGTGGAGCATATTTACTAAATAGAGAAATTTTGCTGTCTAGAGCAGTCTTTTCCGCTTAATAGACGCCCGGGTGGCCGGTTGGATACCCTTCGCTCAGGTGGGGATCAGTTTGAACCCCCCCTGAAATCTCAGGAACTAAGAGAGCTAGAAACACCAAATTTAGTGTGTTCACTCGTACATGAACCCACTTAGGCCAAAGTTTGGAAGTCCCAGGACATGACCTTCAGGTCAAATAAGGTCAAACAAGGTCAAATTCCAGGTTGATCTCCAAGGGGCCCCTAGAACCTGGATCAGTGTTCTCGACAAAAGTTCACATGCTCTTCTAAGATCAGTAACCTTGTTTGACCTTTTGAAGGTCATGGTGACCACAATCATATAAGACCGCCTTGAGCTTTGCATTGAATAAGCGACAAAGATTACGCTAGGAAGTGTGTTCCTAAAAAAACAAAATGTTAACCTGAGTCATGCTAGATCAGTGACCTATTTTGACCTTTAAGAATTCTATGGAAGGCGTATTATGTGATTTCTGTTATCAATAAATTCGAAATGAGCATCAGGAACTATCCCATACATCAAGCCTTAGAGTAATAAAACAGGTTGTTTTTGACTTTGGTCTGACCTTCATACATGACTTTAGGTCAAGGAAATATGTTCATTCAATTGTTCTGTTACCTAAGAAAGTATCTCAGCGATGTATGGATGCGTCTAACACTCCGTTGTTGGATCAGATTGAACGATTCCTTAGAAATTGCCTTCGCTGAAAACCATGGCCTGACTTTGACCTGCCATAGGCCAGCGACCTCACCAAAAAAATATATAAATTTTTGATGCCAGACGATTTGCTATTCAAGGCTCTACAGCTATGCAAAATTTGGCGCGGGTATGCCGCGCCGTTGGAAAACTATTCCCGAAAAATCTTCGGAGGGTCAATTTGACCCCCACCCGAAGGTGTGTTAAGCATACCAATAGTTCTAAGTGAGCTTATTTCATCATATATGATGCTTGCTATGATGATATCTCCAAATGTGTAACATTCCCTTTGACCCTTGCCTTGGAAACAACGGCAGCCCTGAGGCCTGATAATACCCTATCGTTTATACTTTTGACAAATCTGGCTCGCCTTCAGACCCAGCGAACTTAGGCCCATCTCCGCGGTCTCAGCGATAACGAAGTTGTAGAATGCATTGTCCGGAGCCAACTTTACCGGTGCCTGCCTCCAACACAGTCCCTGGCCCCAGCTCTGGGTGGATTTAGACCAGGACACTTAACTGCAACAGCGTTGATCAGATCACCCTCTCTTCGTGATGGGTGAAATCTATTTACCACGCATGATTGATGCGGGCAAACGTTTTCACACGACTGAACACCTCAGCCTATTAACCCAAGCCGAGCTGCATGGGCTCGGCTCCAAACAGTCGCAATATTATCTCAGCAACAATACGCAATCCGTCGCGCTCGTGTCACCTTGACCGGGTCCATAAGCTGTCTTGGTCTCTGTACGTCAACGTCTGTCCCTATATATCTACATAGATATTTATAAGACACACACATATATTTATGTGTACATATTATATGCATTTGTTTAAATATTATGTATAATATATGTTTGTATATATACATATATATATATATATATATATATATATATATATATATATATATATATATATATGTATATATGTATGTATATACGTATACATAACCTGTGCTCGGAATAGAGCCAGGCTCAGCCTCTGGGTGGTTGCTGTTTGACATTTTCAAGCCCCGGCTTAATCGATGCGACCCAGACATTGCGCTCCCGCGGCCTTCCCGGCTCTCTGCGCCAATGATACGCAGGTGGTGGCATCCGGCCCGATAGGTGACGAAGGTGCAGTCATCACCTGAGTGGTGTCACCTGCATCATCGTCACCACATACATCATCACCACCATCCGCATCACTCGCATCGCTGTCATCGCTCGGTGTCTGGTGTGAGACCAATTGGTGGTGATATGAGATCAACTGCTATCTGGACCAATTGGTCTCGAATTAGTGTCTGGTATGAGACCAAGGTGAGCACAGTCAAAACCTAATTGATGGTGTTCGGCTGTCAACCATGACGCTTGTCCCAGAGGACTGGGAGAGCCGCACAAGATGTGAACACGTACAATAAATCCCCTCAGACACCGTCTATTTCCAGTCGGTGTGAACTAAGCCCTACAAAAACTGAGCTTAACGCGACTGTTATTTTTGAAACGTTTGAGGACTGGACGAAACTGCGATGTGTCCAAGTGAGTCAATGTGCCAGGAAACATATTTTTAGTGGATCCCACCACGCTGCGCTCCCGTGGGATGAAGTGACCCACACATAGTGTGTCCAATGAGCATATGCGAAGAGAATGTGAAGCTCATGATTGAGTACATAGAGGAATCAAAGGAGGGTCAAAGAGAGTCAAACAGAGAGGGTCAAAGAGAGTTAAACAGTGGGGGCAAAGATATGGACAATAGAGTTCTCACCGATTACGCCGTTTGCGACAGTGAGCGCGAGGAATGCGTGGTGCGTAAGTGCGACTGTGTCCCGGGGAAGAGGGGTTCTTCGGTGCTCACAAATCATTCTATGGATGATACTGGTAACGTGATTTCGATGTTCGGCAAAAACAGTGGTTAAGTACCGATCGCTGTGACTTCGTGCATCGACCTGCGCCTATACTTTCTGTCGAACGCCAGCAATAGGTCAGTAAACCCGACCAGATATCGTTTCGCTGTCGAGTCACGACGGTCGCAGCTTCGGCCATGTCAAACACCCGGTAACCCCGCTCAGACCGTGGTTGACGGTCTTATTTTTGACGCTGATTTTTCGGAAGGTGCGCTTTTTCAAAACTGCGGGCGTTAGAGGTACCCCGGGTCTATATATGCGCCATCCTGTGAGTCTGACGACTGTGAAAGTCGCTGATCTTTTTGGAAGGGCCGACTGCAATGTCATGTAACACGAACCGTACATATTCACTCTTGCTGTCTTTACTGCTTTGTCTGCGGTCGAGGCCCTGCATAGAAAACATTTAGTCCGTGACAATGTTCGAACCTAAGCTTTATCATTTTTCCGCGAGTGCTCTCGTATAAAAGTGTTAAGTATGTGAGCAACCGTCCAAGGCACGAACCAGCGAATGCATGTACAATGCATTGGTACCTCATTTCGATTTCGTTTGGTTATTCAAAAAATGCATTGACTCAATAATGTGAATAGCGTTTGGTTATTCAAAAAATGCTTTGCATTAGTAATGTGAATAACGGCGAAGGTCAATGATATTCGATATCAAGCACGTCAAAAACGCGAGCATGAAAGTCACGTGCATGTCAGGCCAAGTGCGGCCATTTTCTTCGAGCAAATTCTACTAAATGAAAAACACGTCACTGAGGAGGGGAAGTGCATCGGTAAATGTAGCACATCAAATATTTTTTCATGCCATTTCAACTATTTGTTTTTTATTTTCAAATCTGCGTTTGTTTACACTGATATTACACTTACAGCAAGAAAAAAAGTGAAATTTTAAATTGCATAATGCACAGTTTAGAGATAGTCAGTAAATTTTATTTCGACGCCTACAAAATCAACTCCCTGCAATCAGAAAACACCGGTTTTGTGCCATAATCTCACGAAATCACAAACTCAATTTTCTCTGAAACCCAAAATATGTGTTATAGTCTTTAAACCGTGCTTTCCATCATGTATAACGTTTGTTGTCTTACTAATGGGTTGGAACCTGCCTTTGTCTGGTGAAGTTCATTTTCCAAATGGCTCGCTACCTGGTGGCGCAGTTCGTTGGGGCTTTCGCCACGGGACTGACTGGAAGGTCGTGTGTTCGGGACTGACCGTGGACGGACTTTTATGGTCGCTGTCGAACAGCGCGATGGCCTCCAGGATTTTAATCCAGGAGCCACTTTGCATTCGGTGTGCGCGAGCAGCGACGTGCGTGTTGCCTTTCGATTGACTGATTGGCTGGGGTCACAAGACCTGAGGTAGGGTCAGGGATGTAGCGCAATCAGGCTGTCATTAGCCTACCTGTGCTTCCGAGGATAAGAACTCTGCCATTTACCTCCTCATCTCTCCTCTCATGTTGCCGAGCCCCGTCTGACTGGGGCGGGGCAGCGACGTGACGGGAAAAGCACAGGGTATCTGAAAGAGTTCTAACCTTCAGTAGCGTATGCTGCCTACTGCCAGCGATATAGCGCCGCGAACCTGACCTCACTTTAGGTCACGTGGCCCCGACCAATCACAGTCAACCGAAAGACATCACTCACACCGGTGCTCGTGCCAATGCAAAACCTAAACTGTAGAGCATCCTGGACGGCTCTGGAACCACATAGACAGCGATCATGAATATAGGCACAGGTTCAGTCTCGAACTCACGACCTGTCAATCAGTGCCCTGGCCAAAGCCCCACCAACTGTGGCACCAGGTCACGAGCCTCGCCGAGCAGTGAATTGAACCAGCCAAACAGGGCCTGGTTCATTATTAACACCGCCCCTCCCCATGCTTACTAAACAAATATTTCCTTCCGAAAATTAAGGGTAAGACATGTGCCATCATGAGCTTTTTCAAAATCTTCCCCACATTTACACACTGTAAGTTATTTTGTTTAAGTTTACACGAGCCCCAGGGTTCAAGTGATGCCAACGTCAGGGTTATACCGAACGTGGCGTTCCACTCGCAAGCCTGGCCGTGAACACAGCCACTCAGTCCTAGTGTACTCTTCAGCTTCAACGCACACAAGCGGCAGTATTGTTTGAAAACATTCCTCTCGATCCTTGGCAACCACGCGCTAGTGAAGTCGATGGCCCTCCGCGTCCCTGATGCCCCCCGAAGGCTGATGGAAGCAGGGAACTGCAGCCGGCATTCTTTTCGTTTCAGCCCAGTGACCAGCCCCATCCCCTCCAGCGCCGGCGCTAATCCTACTGGCTTGGTCCACGACCTGAACGTGCCACCCTACGCCTGGGTACCAAGGCGGAACCCCCAGAGTAGTCTCTAGCTCCTGACGTCCTGTCTTGACTTGATGTCCAGGCGGTCCCGCGACGTAACAGGGACGCTGGTATTGATGCCTGCTAGCTCGCGTATGCTGCGGAAGTGACGAAATGTGCATGACATCTGACCTCTCTGCACTGCCGCGTGTCATTCTGCAGACCAAGCGTGACGCTGTCGCATGCATGTGATGATCTGCTTCGATTTCAGCTAAAAGTTTGAGAATTGTATTCAACTTAAAAATTAAAAGCGCATGTAAGTTCACATGGGTCTATTCCTGGCAAGGCAGTGATGAAGCGGTCGATGCATTCCTGTGGAGAGCGTAACACAAGTGAGTACTTCTTTGCATTATTTTCACCGACTTAAATCCACAAGTCGTTCTAGATGGGCGGAGGCCTAATCACGGACTGCGACGGGCACTCAGATATGGCCCTGACGCCCGGAGTAACTCCGGCTTCAGCAGGGTCCTGTGGTTGTAGCCGTTGATTACCGACCGCGCTCGGGGCCCGCCCAACGGCATCTGAAGCTGGCACTAATTCAGAGCTCAGGACGGTGGTCCGCCCGTCCTGAGGCTGACGGAGCCGTGCAGGGCTTCGGCCAGGTCCAGGCCTCTATCTGTTGCATCACCAGCTCCGCGGCGCTGCTGACATCGTTGGCAAACTGTCCAGAGTCAGATGAGATCTTACAAAAACCGGTATCCTGACCTGAGCTGAAAAATACCATCCGGGCTTGACAATAGTTGGGCTCCCGCGCGGCACACCGGGAGCGCGTCAGCCAATATGAGGCCCTGACGATGGCCAGCCGTGGCCTGGCCGGCGCGCCGACGGCTTTGCCGGAGGGCGAACTCCTCGGCGATGGCATTTGCCTCCCTAGTAGGGCCCTCTGCGATTGGTAGCACGGTGTGCTCTGAGCCACCCTCGCCAACGAGCTGGACGGTGTTCGGAAGCGAGCGTAGCACAGTGACTTTGAGCGCCGGTGCAGTGCAGCAGGATCCCTCGTCTCATCTTATCACTTAATGCCTGTCGCCGCGGCACGGGGCAGCCGTCGCGCCCATCGCCGTGAGACCGCCAGTGGACGCCAGGCTCCAGCCTCGGCACGGCAGACTGGACACTCCGAGCTGAGACAAGAACCATGGGGTGGTCTCCCACCTTCGACGTTCATCCTCCGCCGCCCTATCTTGCGTCCACCGGAGGCACAGCGCGTGGCGCTTGGGAAGGTGGAAGTTAAGATACCGCATCCAAGAGTGATGATACAGCAGATACGAAATCCCTCCATCCATAATCCATCTGCACGGCCGGGCGCAGGTGTTGCTGCCATACAAAGGCGTGCGCTCTTTCTTCCTTGTGGTCATGTGTCAGGGCGCGGTGTGATACGTCACCACGCAGGCCACGGGGGATAAGTCTGCATGGTCGGGGGTGTGGCCCATTTGACGGGCCACGCTGACAGGAAGACCTAGGCGGCGCATGCGTCTTGCAGTCCAGGAGTCACCTGACGCTATCCGAGGTGATGCTTGGGCCGCAGACTTGCGTCTGGGGCTCAAAAATAGATTCGAGTATTCGGGATCCAGGATCCTAAATACACAGAGCCCTACGGGATCTGGGATTCGCCCCCGGTGTTCGGGCTCACGCATGCCCTGGGCCCAGAGCAACGGTTTTTATATCTAGGAAGTCGCCACGCATCGCGTTAGGTAAGTCCTCTTATCTCCATCGGTTGGTCGAAGCTGCTTTTGTTCTCTTTCGGAACACACCGTTCCACGATTATGCCAAAAAAGAAATCCAAACTCAGACCTTCCTAACGCTGTTAAAACACTGCGTCTAGGATGGATATTGGCAGTCGGAAGGATTTATTGTCCTAAGTTAAGAACGATCACGTACAAGATTGAGCCGATTAGGTTTGATGAGGAGAGGCAGCGATCCGGGTCCCATCTCTTCAGTCCTCACAAATTACGATCCGTTTAGTGGAATTTCTGGCAAAATGTATTGCATATGACACAATTATGTTCACTGCTTGTTGATACCATTTTCGGTCATTACCTGTTGCGGTAGTCACATGTACAGCAATATGGAATGACATGAGATATGTACCTTTTTGATCTCGTTCATGGTGTGAATGGATAGAAATGTGCGTGTCATGCCAAGATGGCGTTCATGCCTAGCTCCATGCCTTCACGGCGTTCTGTCAGCAGCGTGCGGGGCACCCTGTCCAACCAGACAGATCAACATCGCCTGTCATGGTTGAGTGACAACCGGACCCTCGGGGAGCTCCAGGCTGTGTAAGGGAGCTGTTGGGAGCTGCTGGGAGCTGATGCACCCCAATGAGGAGGTTGAGGTGGGGTGGGCTGATTGGGAGACGTTGCGAACCACGAGTGCTACGGTAAATATTGAAGACTTCGAAACATCGTAGCGCACAATCACAAGCCACAAACACGAACGCAGCTGCTGGAGTTATCAACAGAGGACTGCCGCAGCTTCCGGCGCATTCACAAAAACTACGTAGCTGCAGCTGGCTCCTCCAAAACCACATCCCGCGTGACCAACAAGGTAGATCCAACTGAGCTGAACTGCGACGAAATCACAGCCGTAGCCCGCAATGACGCGGTGGCGGCGGCAGAAGCAGCGGAAGAGCCGCCAAGTCCACACCATCGCATCAGCTTTAGCTTGGAGGCCGGCAAGCCTTCTGGAAGTCTCTGCAGCCATCAAGGAGATGCAGATCTCCCAGGAGGCTGCTGTTGATGGCATTCCCTTGTTTGGCTGTGTCGTGTACAGCCAGCAGGGGAATGCTTCGGCGTCGTTGGAGCCGCGTCTTCCACGCGATAAACGCCTCGTACGCGAGCGGAGTGGCTGGGAGAGCGGCGGGAGATGTTGGCCAGCAGTTGATGAACGACATCAACTGCTGGCCAACTCTCTGGCTTCTAACTCTCCTGCAAAGGGAAGTCGAGAAAATCTGTGCGCGCAGCTGTTGCCATGTCGTGGAGTGTCTCATCTTTTACGTGAGCTGTTACGTGCATTAGCGAGGGGCATTATGGATATGGATAAAACGATAGAAATAGCCTTATTCCTCGTAGAAAAAAAAACCAGAGGAATGGAGGGATAGATGCGATGATGTTTCGATAAAGGCACAGTGCTGAAATATCAACCCGTCTATCTCCCCATTCTCCTGGTGTTCCTAGGGTATTACTACTGTCTTATTGTCTCATATTTTGTCTAGTTTCGCCGTAAGCTTATAAAACCGTGTAATACGGTCCAGAACATACAGATAAACGCCGTCGGACACCCACGTCGAAAACCGACTGTGACCATTTACCCTATACAGCGACGCTAGACCCAAGAGAAGCCTTCAACAGCGTCACATCGTCAACATCAACCTCGTCGGAACACTTCAGATTAGAAGATTGGAACCGAAGATTGCGAATAGCTATAAATGCATAACGTGTGATTCCTGCGTGCCGCATGATGTAGTTACACAGGGATCCATTACTGGCGCAGACATGTCCGGCATTTTTAGTTATGACTCGGCTTGGCAAATCCCCAGTGGACGTGGGATACCATGCGCCGATGAGATACGGAATACGTCTACCCACCATTGCCGCCGATGATCGCCAGCCCTCATGACAATTCTAGTTCCACAGAGATATCCGACAATTTTTCAAACACTCAAACCTGTTCGGAATCGTTTTCCATCCACACCAAGGCTGTTGCATGAACCAGGCTTCCCGGCGCCACTACACCATCACCACAAGTTAACCCCTTGAATTCGATGGGCATGGAAACATATGTACTTAACTTGCCAAAAGCCTGAAGAACGCAGATCAAAACCGGGTCCAAGTTTCGTCGCAGCGCATGAGACTGAAATGCTTTGAAGGAGGAAGCGACAGACGGTCGCATTTACAAGATTGCGGGTCGACACGTGCAGACAATCAGACGCGCTCCCGCGCCAACTATGGACCTGCTCATGTGGACACGCTTTCAACACTGATGTCAGGTCTCAGCGACCAGGGCGGGTGAGTACGTAAAACTGACTACACGGCGCAAGCAAAGGTACTGGCTCCACTTACTGAAGTGTTGGAACATTATAAACCTGTCTGACCTATACTCGTAATGGTGTTGATAATCGTCCCGAAGACCAAAATGTCACAGTTGCAGAACCCATCCCAAGTACAAGGCGCTGTCGCCTAAAACGAGTGAAATCCACTCATGGAATCCACACGGATATGTAGTCTCGATCATTGGAACCAATATCCAACCAGGATGTGCGAGCTCCGGCGATGTTTTTTTTCTTGTCGCCACCGCCGAACCGTACCACACTGTCAATTTGTTGAGTTCGTCAACTGAAATTGCCGAGCCCGGTTAGATGCAAAACCAGCCGAGCAGAAGGGAAAGGAGGAGGTACACAGATCAATGTTTGTATGCCGTTTGTGCATTAGCATCCGCGTGTTCAGTCACTGAATCTAGGCCTCGTAAACTTTCATGCATTCAAGAACGGCGAACCTCCCAATGGAATGGGGAAACCCGTTGTTCTGAGTTGCCAAAGTTACCTGGCTATTGACAAACCAGACAGAGCCTCCAAATACGTCCGCTGCTAGACTCTCCATCAAAGCAAGGCCCTAGAACAGACTATCATAGAGCCTACGTATTGGCATCGCCCGCACGAGACAGCTGACAATTCTCGCGAACGCCATCGTGTTGCTCATGCCAAACCGTTCGAGGCATCCTCCTCGTTTCCATATAATTAAATATTAATGATGCCGAAATCCTGACAATAAAGGTCAAACAATGTGTTATTCTTAGACCGAAGCGAGCTCTACTATTTAAACATGCATTTGAATGGACTGAACCATGATTGTTGACGAATGTTTTAGATAATTATGTGCTGATGCCGCTGGAGGGAGCCAAAGAATACTATCTAAGAAAATAATTTAAAGCACAGAAGAAGCGCACATGCCCCTGCAGGAGAGATGATTAGGGAAAACCCGATTTCAATATTACAAGTAAGACAGCCTGGTATATAACCATACGCACACAAACGGCGCTTGCAGCGGGAATCTCCGTTTTTCACCCGAAGCCAGAGATCTGTATGCGTTTGATTGGTAAGCGACATTGGCGTTCACAGCTTGGTGTCACAACGTCGACAGCGATGGAGCAGTGAGTGACCTGGTGCCGCTGGGGCCAGGTGGGCGGTTAATGACCGATGTCTTCCGCATTCCGTGCTCGGCAGACGTCTCGCCGCGGTGAAGCATTCCAGATGCGGCAAATGTGTGCATAATGGATGGAATAAATGGCATTCTTGGATGCTTTTTCGCCGGTCTCATTCCCTTGAGTGATGCGACAATTAATTTAGCCTCGGTGGCATTAGATATGCACGCCGCAGAACGCTGTGGTACATCATTTGCCGAACAATATGTCCTGGGACGGCTTCTAAAAGCAGCGAAAATTGGACCATGTGGCCCACGCTGAGCTGAGGGATATAGCCGCTCTGAATGTATTTCCAACAGTCCAGACTCGGTACGTTCGTCTAAAACGGATCATGTCTTGTGCTATATTGCGCCACACACAGCGTGTCCATCGCCAACACAAATGTGTGTAAGGTTTGTGTGTGGTAAAGTGTGTTAAGGTTTGCATTAAGCATGGTTGAGGGGAAAAATGTGCACCGTATCGGAAGCAGAACGTAATTTGGCAGATTGCTGTTGTTTTTGAGCACGTTACTCCCATCACAAATCGACCGATGAAATGGACGACCATCGCTCTCATCCGCCAGTTTTGCTCGAAGCCTACCTGGTGAAGCCCGGTTATCTAGCGTTTTGTACACACTGTATAATTTTCAATTCGGTCAGACCATATGCAACGCAACAGATGTTTGGTATTCAGATTTCCATAGTACATGAAAGCATGTCCAGCCCTATATGAGTGGAGGTAAAAAAATCAGAAAGCTAACATTTCATTCAGATCAATTCTGGACTTTTCTGACACAAAGTTACATAAAGTGATGGTACATGACGAGACGAGGCCACACATCCTCATTTCATCTTGTGACGTGGTATGCCATGTTAGGTGACATGAGGTGAACAAACAAAGCTATAAAAATCAAACTTGAAGATAATTTTTGGTCCACTGCATATTACTGCACATCTATTTCAAAAAGTCGAGTTGATTTCCTACATACTGCAAGCCCTAAAAGACAGCCATTCAGCATCCCTCTGAACATGTGTGTGGGGTAAAAGTTTATCGGGGTTGCTCTGATGCCGCCAAAAAACATAGCTATGGTGGAACATCACGGACATCCACATGCATACATTTTTGCCAGGATTGTTACGAAGAGAGTACCACTCGGCAAATTAATCGACCTATTTGTGGTAAATCGGTGGCATAAAAGGTAACAGGCTTTCAAAACCCCATCTCTCTCTCTCTCTCTCTCTCTCTCTCTCTCTCTCTCTCTCTCTCTCTCTCTCTCTCTCTCTCTCTCTCTCTCTCTCTCTCTCTCTCTCTCTCTCTCTCTCTCTCTCTCTCTCTCTCTCTCTCTCTCTCTCTCTCTCTCTCTCTCTCTCTCTCTCTCTCTCTCTCTCTCTCTCTCTCTCTCTCTCTCTCTCTCTCTCTCTCTCTCTCTCTCTCTCTCTCTCTCTCTCTCTCTCTCTCTCTCTCTCTCTCTCTCTCTCTCTCTCTCTCTCTCTCTCTCTCTCTCTCTCTCTCTCTCTCTCTCTCTCTCTCTCTCTCTCTCTCTCTCTCTCTTTCTCTCTCTTCTCTCCACTTTTCCATACACCCCCTCCGTCGCCCAACTGTTGCTGCTGAGTAGCAGGAACGCCGCTGAAGTTTCGCGGATCGAGAGCGGGGCGGTGACGCGGCCCGTCCCGGATGTTCGCAGTTCAGCGCGCGGCCAAGTCAACCGCTCGTCCAGGGCTCGTCAGACCCAGCGAGCCTCGCCCACAGTCTCCCAAGCTCGGAGATCGGTCTCCTCCGCGCACCTCCCCGACACGACACCGTTATCATCGTCATCATCAGCATCATAAATTCGCATTTCCTTCCGTACCTTCGTAAAAATGACTTTCGGGGCAAGCGTCACAACGGAGCGTGCACAGCTGGCGCGCGAGAACGTGGCGCGCCGCCGTGACGCCAGCAAGAAGCGAGAACGCAGCACACCGCCGCTCGTTCCCTCCGTGCTCCCCGCCAAACGACAGCCTGCGAGCACCGCCGGGCCGCCGCTCGTGACTGCGGGTACCGGGCACGCGTGGTTTCGGTTCCTGCCGGGCCCCGGTGGTTTCGGTTCCTGCCGGGGGCGAATGTGGCGGCCACAGGTGGTCGTCAGCGCCCTGAATGGAGGAGCTCCGCTCGTGAGCGGCGCCCCAGACGACCGGCTGTCATGGACAAAATCTATTGGACGATTTCAGAGCTGGGATATGAACGAGTGAGGCTTCGGGCGGAGGAAAGCATTCAGCGTGAAGCTGAGAGTGCGTTGCTCTCGATGGCCGGCGATGTCAAACATTCGCCTTGAAAGCCTGCACATGCCTTTAAATAGACAGACTTGCCAAGATCTAGAATGCCGCAGAACTGCGTATCTAGCAGAGGAAGAATGCCATTTGTTGTCACTTCTCGTTGTTCAGCACCTAAGGAATCTGGGAAAATGGTGCCATCTAACCGCGCATCAACATTTTTTTCTGGCGAGTTCGATGAATAATGTTATTAACCAATAGCGCATAAAACCCACGGACTAGATATTTCGCAATGCTGTGCGATGTCACATGAAAATCTGATGTAACTTAGACGCACTTGAGCACATAATTTGTCGTTTTTCTGAAGTTTCCTTGTTCCATCAGCAAATACCTGGTACCATAGCAAGTGCTGTGAAAGACACAGACGGCTAAGCCGAAGGGTTTTGATAACCCCCTACCGAGTAAAGGGCTAGAGATACACATACCGAGAACATTAGTGCAGTCGTTCAGTCCCCCCCCCACACACGCACAACACATCTTAACACTGCAAGACATAGACCCTGCTAAAGACTAACCCCAAGACGGACAGTCAACTCGGAATGTTCTATGACCTGTACAGGGTCTAAAGTTAGAAAATAACGTGCAACGGGACACCATTGTTTAATTGTTTAAGGTAATAAGTAGCGAGCTTTTTCTTACCGCACTTTACCAGAAAAACGCCACTGAAATTACGTCCAAAGACGACGTTTGTGTGTGGTTAGACTCGTGCGAAAATTGCGGATGCGCACGATTTTAGCATCTTGAGGTTCGCGTTGTCTTGTGCTGCTCTAAAATTTTCACTAGAAAGTCGATATGTTATTGCGCTATGCGTCAATGCCGACGGTGTGTCTGTCATGTGCCCGCCTTGTGGTGCGCACGCTCTCCATGAATGTACGCATCCCGCTCAGGTGTTCATGAAAACGGTCCCGAACGCTACGTTTTGTTTCTCTTGGTGGTGTGTTTCGAGCATCCCCTGGCTAGTACCTCGTATTGGGTGTTAGGATGTTATAGTTTAGATTATCATTCATTGTGATGTCATTTCTGACAGTCAGAAAAAATCGATGATTTTCTACCTCTCATGCGCTCATGGCTATTTGTTATTCTTAGTCTTTCTCTGCAGCCCGTTCATTAGTGACCATGACGACAACGTCAAGCTATCTCATAATATGCCCAGATAATTACTTGATGACATCATTTGACATGCATCTATCTCTATATTGGATGTCTAGCATTTTTAGCATAGGAGCTCATTACACTCTATTCGTGTCACTGATTATCAGTAAAGGCGACCCTTGATGAGGTAAGTGAACCAAACTAGTCAAATTAGCAACAAACTTCTTTAAAAGAATTGGAACTATCTGTGCTGATGGTGAAGAAAACGGGTTTGTACAGCCCTGGACAAAAAAAAAATCATACATCAGTGTCTCTACACCAGTGAGTCTGCTTTTAGTAATAAGTCAAGTCAAATCATAAAGGTCCAGCCACGGGATATGACACCCAGGTTTGTTAAAACATTCCTCTCAACTTCGCAAGGACTAGGCATGGCGTGGCAACGAAATAGATGACGATGGACAACGGCTGTCAACTTGAGTCAAATGACTGGGTATCACCAAAGGTACGTCAAACCGGGTCATAAAAGATACAAATTGATCGCAAGAGGATTTCTGCAATGACCATAATAGCCTTGAGATAGCTCACCATTATAAGACGACTTGATATTCTGCCATGACGTTGCATAATAAGGTAAAGCAAACAATAGAGCAAAGTCCTCTGCGACGCATAGTCAAAAAGCAATGTACTTAATCAGACGCCTGAACGCGACACTCGACTAACATGACCCGAGAAAATTTAAAAATACTTATGATTTATCAAATCTAGTGTTCGATATTTCTGCAAAATGTGCACAAATGGTGATTGTTCTCTTAGACAGCGCTTCAGCGCCCGCGTTTGATGCCCTCTCAAAATATGGGTTTTACCCCACCTTTTGCGACTTTTCTCATTTCCGAACTGCTCGTCTCCGCCCGTCGTGGATTGCGTGTGAGGTGATGGTTGCTCCAGATCCAGAGCCGGAAACCTTCGATCAGATCCGGTTAAATCTGGGCCCCAGCATTGGTAAAAGGTTGGAAATTCGTCTCCCACAACCGTTTGACGACCATAATTGGGCGTGGAAGGTCAGCGAAAACCAGACGTCATTCTCTATTTGATGCGGATTCGTCGAACAAAAAAGTATTCCTGTGGTGTTGAACCGCAATGACCATGATGTGAACACTACTTGGGGTTTTAAAGAATCACCAAAATGTCACGATATTCAAGAAACATTTATTGCATTCAAATTAGTTTATGAAACGTGCATTTTGAAACCGATAAAAACACACACACGTTAGATAAGTTGGTGCCCGGGACCTATGAATTGTTGAGTTCACCTTAGTCAAAGATCTCGCGAATCAGCCGACATAGCTGTAAAAAATGATGCCACACGAAAGTGGAAACAGTTTGCTGGTGCTCAACCACTGTATGGCATGAAACGAGCGTTTGAGGATCAGAAAAATTAGTAGAATAGAAAACAAAACCTACGTTTTGCTCGCAACGATTAATGCACGCCAGAATGGCCGATTGAATACGGCGCCGCTCCTGTGGGGGGGAGGGGGCAACTTGATCCCCATAAATCTAAAAAAACAAGGAAGATAGAAACATCAAATGCAAAGAAAAGATATGCTTGCAACTGAATTCACCCGAGTCAAATGTTGAGGCTGCTACGCCGTGATTGGTTACGCCGTGGTTGCAAATAATATTTCCGTAGTGGCTAAAGAGTAAATCAACCATGTCGAGCTTCTTTCATTGTGTAGCAAAAACGCAATGCGTGATGGAAGCCTTCACAGTTTGCTCAACGTTGTTTGATAGCCAATTGGCGTCCAGTGCGTTTGGAAATCGTGCTGATGGACGCCAGATCTGAACGGTTGAACGTTGATATTCTTCCTGGCTGGATCGCCGCCTGGCCTGGATTTAAGTGACGTTACTATGGCAGCATGCACGGCTGGATGACATTGAAACGGTCTGCACGAAATGGTTTGTACATCTTCGCGGGCGCGTAGCTCAGAAACTACTGGGTTTTGAGATGGGCAGGGCTGTGAACTGCACCAAATGATCTTCAAATGGCTAATTCAACTCAGCCCCCCCCCCCCCCTCCCCGTATGCAAATGTGGAACACTCGCTTTAACGTGTGGCGTATATTCGTACTTCTGCTCTGAAAGCTGATCACAAATCATACTTTCTTTATGGCAATGTTTTTCCATCTAGCGCTATGGCGGGAGACGCAATGGAAAAGTAGTGATGTCACCAACACTGATTTCGGTCGTGCGCGCCGCGCTTCGTGATACAGTGGAATTACAGACATAGAGAAGCATAAAGGGGATTCATAGGCGACCTGGCAAAGAATGTGAGGGAATGCGGAAAAAGAGGAGCAACGGATAATTTGTCAACAGCCAGCTCATAGGTTCTCGGGACTGAGAGCCTCAGTGCCCACGGCACTCGCCGCAAATCGACAGGCCTCGCTCGTTGTACATGTTGAGGAGGCCTGGTGTTCCGGCCTGCCCGGCCCGACACAGAATTCCGGTAAAGTTCCCATGAACTGATGGCGAAACACCGCGGTCGAATCCTCCGCACGTCCCCAACTAGGACTGGTCAATCTGGGGCCCAATTTGGGGCCCTAGCGTGCCAGATGAGCATTGTAATTCACTTCGCAAGTCGACTTAGCTGCTGTCATCACAAATGTGCCACTCAAATCAGTGTTCATCGCCGCCATAAAGCACTGCCGTTCAACCAGCCTAAAACGTCTGAGGTTGCAGCGAACATAGGGATATTGATGTTCTCCCTCGACGCCAGCCAGCGTCTCGCCGATGTCTCCGCCTTGAAGCACGTCCAAAGCACTGCCGTTTGGACGGAGCGTCAGATCGAACTGCCCGAGGCGGAGGAAGCCAACCACGCGATTGACGTGACCCTGAGCCGTGAGATGTCCGAACTGCGCCAGCATCTGGCGCAGACGACACAGTGTGCTGAGCTGTATCAACAGCAACTGGCCGAGCAGCAAAAGGTCACCGCTCTAAAGCACACTCACCAGCAGCAGCAGAGATTAGCAGATGTGGTTATAACGGCACAGCGTGCTGAACAGACGTCAGGGGCAAGGACAGTGATCACTATGCACGCAGCTCGCGCCGAGGCAGCAGCCGAAAAGGCAGCCAGTGACAGCGAACGCGAAAGTTTTGCAGACGACGCGTGT
The DNA here is from genome assembly GCF_011947565.3 of Pollicipes pollicipes. Taxonomy (NCBI): domain Eukaryota; kingdom Metazoa; phylum Arthropoda; class Thecostraca; order Pollicipedomorpha; family Pollicipedidae; genus Pollicipes; species Pollicipes pollicipes. Next base: position 28,929,264 of record NW_023596297.1, on the reverse strand, counting down.
GCCACCTGTCGGACGGCTCGAGAGCGCTCACTGGCTACCAGCCAGGAATGCATCACCCTCCATACGTCGCAAAGCGGGATACTTAGTAAAGTGTAAAGAAAATGTACGTATAATATCTCCACTCCTAGTTTCTCTGCCAACTCAAGATTTCTCTTGGTCAGACTAAGCCATCGCTACTGTTCTCACTTTCCTTTGCAATTCTCTTCCGAGAGGCATGTCCTGGTCGCTGGACGTCCGGCGTGAGTTTTCCCGCAAGCGGTACGCAGCGCAGTAGATGTAACTCGCTCACCTTCGGCGGGAAAAAATATCGAATGATCCGCACTAGTGGCCACGAACCTCTGAACAAGTCGGGTTCCGCAATAAATACCGAGTCACCGACTAGCAGGTTTCTCGTCTGTGGACGCATTTGCTTCGCCGTGCCAAGATAGGTATGCATTCCCGGGTCCCGGGTCCAACTGTTCCCGACGTGTTCCACCACCGCCTATGACGGCCCCTACCGCCGACGGCTACAGATGGCGTCCCTCGCCAGCGCTAGGGTTCTTGGTAATACTACCATTGCATGGTGCCTATGTCATACTCCGTGGCGCTCCGTGCCACGTCGGCGGTCATCGATTGAGCGCAGCAATTTCCGTGGTGGGCGAATGGACTTGTTACGTGCGGAGCGACATCAGCTAGCCGCTCCAGGCCGCCGTGCTGTGCGTCTCATTGTGCGGAACCATACCAGCTAGTCGCTCCAGGCCGCCGTGCTGTGCGTCTCATTGTGCGGAACCATACCAGCTAGTCGCTCCAGGCCGCCGCGCTCTGCGGCTCATCGTGCGGAACGATACCAGCTAGCCGCTCCAGACCGCTGCGCTGTACGGCTCATCGCACGGAGCTCAAGGTACTGGGCGAGGACTCAGCCCGTTCACTCACCAGTCGGCTTTGCTACTGCCATCAACATTGCATCACCGCAATCACTGTTCAGCGCTACCGTCGAGCACTGCTGCTCAATCAGCGTAAACCACCTGAGGTTACCGGTAAGATAGGCGTATTGGCGCTTACCTTCGGCAAGCCACACAGAGCTAAGCCATGCGGACGAGTGAGCAGATGGATGAGGCACTGACGCAACGTTACCTCGCGCTCACCACTGCCCGGATAAACCATTACCCCCGGCGAGACACGGCGCCCACTCGGTCACGGGCTCGACCGGCCACGCGAACCGGCCGGTCACGGAGCGGGCGCCGCCGAGTTAGCCATCGAGCGCAACAGGTGATGTTTCTGGTGTGGGCGGTTTGTTAAGGCTGAAAGACGGGAATCAAAATCTTGTGTCGGTTCCACGAAAAACCAATTAGATTTCTATGGCCGTATTCCCGAAAGCCTTTAGAGATTGTACACTCACTAGCGTTCACACACATCCAAACAGTGCCTCCATCGCAACGCATCACAGCGCATACAGAAGTTGATTCGTCTAGCTAATGAGTATTCCAGCACTCGACTCAGAAGTCTGAGAACTAGTCTTTGAAAGACTAAGCCCTCTTAAACCTACTACGACCCCTCGTATGTACCCTACTACCCTACTTAAATGGTTTGTGCGTCATGGGCTGCGCCGCAGGGGGAATGGGGAGGGAAGCGCCCCAGCAGACTCGACGTTTGCCGCAGCGCTTACGGCGTTGGGTGCACCGCAAACTTTTGATGCCCTCAGCCCAGGCTCCTTAATGATGAACAGGCGGCGCTGCCTTTGCTCGTGATTGCCTGCGATTGTGTTGGGATCATCGTATCGCGCAAATGCTCACAAAAGATCAGGAGATTCAACGCAGTGATAAGCGACATAACAAAGCACGATCAAGTCCTGGGAGAAGATAGTTGCGAGACAACTGCCAGATTTGCCGGCGGTGCCATTACGGTTGATTTGTTGAACTATGAACGTAGCAGGAATTTGGTGGCAATTTATTCTCCTGTCGTATTTGGCTCCAGAACACTTCGCAACATCAAACTCTCCGACCTCGAACGGCCCTTTCACTTTGCTGATACCGATGCCTCCATTTCCCCAAGTTACAAGCATATCGTCTAAGACTCTGTAGAACCATGTGCATGTGCATACACCGCTAGTATGGCATCGCTTCTGCGGAGCGTTAACCTTGTATTTTCATCAGGCAACTAATGTCATGGCGATAAGAGGGGACAATCTTCTGCTCAGGCTTCCCTGCTACAATTCTGGTGACATTTGTCTTGTTCATGTTTTTCTTATAGACATCCAACTGCTGATGCTTTGGCTCGGATCGAATGGTTTGAAATATATGTAAGTGGTGCGCATCATTCATCTCATTGCGGATAGACACCACACGACCATCGCAGTCGGCGTGCTCTAAAGCACAAATCGTCGTCGTCGTCATCTCATTACGGCACTGAAACATCAGATAAAATTTTGGCTTCAGTTTTAACGCAAATAACGCTTCTAGCTGATCCTTTTCCTGCACAGTTTTGGTAAAACATGTGCAGGGCACTTTCATCGAGACGTGACGCGAAGACGTAGTACACAGTGCGAGGAGACCTGATGGGGATTTCCCATTCAGAGCCCTATGACAGCCGTCTGCATCGGGGCCAGATTGTCCGATGGAAATGAAGGCGTAATACAGCAAGCGGGAGATGGCAAAATGAATCAGTTTCAAAACGATGAGAATGCAGGAACTGTGAACATTTTGCTATCTGCAACAGGTCACAAATGACCCCAGCTCTGATCCGTCTACCATCCCGGTTCACACAGCACCAGCAAACACCAAGACTCGATTCTTCGCACCGCGCGCACTCCTGAAGCGCACCGCCGCCTTGGTCCGTGTCACCACTGAGGAACATATTGTTTTTAACGCCACAACGCACGAGTAATTGTCGCCCTGAACACACAGGCATGGCTCACGAAGAAGGGTGCAAGGTGATATGGCGCTTTGCTGTAGCAAAGCATTGGCAATTTATAATGTTGCATGCACACGTATATCGACAACTGATTTATGGCACATGCACTTACTTCTGGCCGTCGCATCGTAAACAACTGAGAATAAAAGGGCGCGGAGAGCTGGAAGTGCGCGTTTCTCGTGCTAGCTTCAAATAACGTCTGTCCAAATGATAGCACACTGAAGCTCAAATGCATGCCTCCATACACACGCGATCTTGATGAATTCGTCAGTACAGGACACCTATAAATACGCCACAAAGCGGCAGGCTTCAAGAGCGCCAAGGCTGCTGGCTCTCAATACCTTATTCAACTGCTGTCCCGACAATGGCGAGGCTCCCGTACATTGCAATTTCATGCCATATATTAACGATGTGATTTCGAAGAAATGATCAAAGGAGGCATAACACACCAGTACACTACTTGACACTCGCCTATAGCTTCGGCACAACCACTGATCGTTACGGCAGCGTAATTTAGACACATCTCCCCACATCTAATAAGCTATCGAGTGACTGGCCACGTGTCGGGGGTCCAATCTGCGAATTATCCAACAGAATCGATATTTCTGGCTACACTTCATAAACCTTATCAATCGCAAAAGGCTCTAATTTTCGACGAATAACCTGGATGGCAGCGGCTCATTATAAACATCATCTACGAAAAACGGCCTTGTGGATCGGTTCGGAGCATTGGCCTTTCTGCGGACAGAACGCGCGATTTGCGAGTAACAAGATTGAACAAGGGTCAGTGATGAAGGTCACAAGAAGCTTTCATCAGCAACAGCAGGGTTCATTCAGTTTGCTCCAGCCGGGATGAATCGCGACGCTTCAGGCATACAACTCGAACAGGTTCGATTGACTCCAGGAACACACGCTCGGTCAACGAGAACAGGAACTCATAAAAGGATGCACCTACTCGTACTTGGAACCAAATGAGGATGCGTTCGTTCGCTACCTGGCGAAGGAAAGAGTCCCTTGAAAACTCCAAGTTAAACGAGAACATTCCTTTGGTTATTTTAAGCTCTTCAACTTCGTGAGCCTATAGTAATAAATTACCGAAGCAAACGTCCCAAGTTTTACCGCGTCCATACATTACTCCCGCTGGGAATGCCAACATGAATGTGGGGCTGGGGAGCGGTGCTTTACGTGAGATACTGGTCCGAGCATAATCGTCAAATCTGGCATGGAGAAAGCTGCCGCATCGCGCTTGTGGAGGACTGCCATGCCTAGAGTCCGATAAGTGAGCAAAACTGGAGCTGGCTGTGTACACGGGTGGTCATGTTTGGGACCTGCTGGTCCCCATTGCATATCTGGCGGCACTCGGCTTGTCGGCAAATCTCCGAACCTGAATCAATCCGTGTAACTGACGCTGGGGCGTGGTTAACACTACTTGGTTTTACAGAGAGATAGTTGCTTTCCTGTCAATGACACATTAGCGCTCTGGTAGGAGCTTCAAACGTATCTGTAACCTAACTATGTGACAAGCAATGCATGACTTCTGTGAGCTGTCACATTAAAGCCAACGACCATTTAGTGATTGGGCAGATATCAACGCCCAGCCTCAAATACGCCAACAAACGGATTTGATCCACCTTCTCGTCAAAAACCTGGGTGGGGGAGGTCTGAAGCCCAAGATAGGGGGAGGGGGTGGGGGCGGGGTGAGGGCCTGGCGCCTCCTCGAACTGAATAGGAAACTGCACCCCGGTACGTTGTTAAATATATTTATCCAAACATTGAGCGGGCACCTGAGCGAAAGCGCACAAAAACAGAGGGGTAACAGCAGAGCAGCATGCCAGGTCAGGGACGAACAAAGGGCGAAGTTACTCTCAGTGCGAAGGCTACTGAGCGAGCTGGCAGGGAAATCTGGACTTGCTTAACGTCATTCCAAGGGCCTTTGAACATGGACAAATGTGGAGATCACTTGTGGAACTTTGGGGGGGGGGGGGATGGGGAATACGTGGCAATGGAAGCCATAAACCACATGCAACATGATGTTTTGGGTGGCCATCGGGAGGGAAGACCACAAATTCATACTCCACGGCAGGGTGATTCACGGTAACTGGGACTGGCGTCACAGTGAGGGTCGTTCGTTTGGATTGTTTAAATATTTAGAAATTCGTAGCGATACGGCGAGATTTGTCTAGGCCTGCCTTAAAATTAGCTGTTGGCCATTTTTGCTCTTACCTATTGTAAACACATTTTGGCTAAGCATGAGCATACAACCTAAACAAAGACAGTGGGGTGTCAGTCTATCGGCACAATCGGCATATTTTGGGGGAAGTGGACGAGTACTTAAATATGTGCACATTTCAAGTTGCACACAACACTGTGCCTTCCAATATTATCTCCTCTGCAGACAGTTGGAATTGACGTTTGTTTGTGTCAACCATCAAACATATATATATACGGATACAACTTTGAAGGGTCACCGCCTCCGCCGTCACTCCTGCCGCACTCCATACACTGTCGAACACTACTCACATGTCGCACATACCGACGCTACTCGAACATTACACAAATACACATAGACTCCCTCTCACATACTCGCGACCATACTAGGTGACTTCAATCCGGTAATTTTCGGCATCCGCTTCGAATTTCTACGCAACACAAACCTAGGTAATCACATCTAAATGTCACGAGGTTTTCCCCGCACAATTGAGAAACGTGCAGATTTTCCGCTTTGCCAAGGGTTTTCCACGCACCATTCGGCAAAAACGCGCTTGTTGTTCCAATTTGCTTAGGAATCTGGGCTTTTCTAGTGAGGACTTCCCCGGATTAACATAACACACCACGTGACAAGGTCGCGCCGGGCCGCTGAGCCGGCTACTTGGTCGCAACCAGGGCCGCGGAGCCAGGAGACTCCCTTTTTCGGCAATGATGTCGGCCTCATCCGCCGGCAGAGCCAAGGAAGAAACCGGTTGCGGCAATGAAGCTGGGCCTGGCTTCCACAGTGTATCGTCCTATATTGCGTTGTGCGTGTGTATCTACGTGTATGTGCTGAATATACGGACGGGTGAAATCGTCGTGTTTTTATGTGCTTCCTTTTGCATGCAGACAGAATTAGCCGCTTAACGTAACGTAGCTTCTCCCTTCCCTTGTTTTGCGCCGGATGGTATACGTCGGCTTTACATTGCTCTTTGCCAAGCCTTAAGCCAGAAGTAAGTTCCCCCTAGCCCAGTCTATGACTTAAGGTCACCGGGTTTAAAAAAGGCAATCACAAAATAGCGACATATTTTTTTTCGCGCAAGGGAAAGTCTCGGCGTTGTCTTTCTGGATCTGCGTTGAAAACGAAACTTCTCCCTAGTTATCACTGCACAATGTGCCGTGCCACTGCATCCGATTCATCCGACTGCACTTACTTGAGATTGTAGAGCAGCGTGCTAAACAGCGCCGTTTTGTGGGAACAGACAACATGATTCCAAGAAATCATAGCCTACTAACGTAGCACATCGTCTAGGATTCAACGAAGAAACATGGCTTTTCCCTGTGCTCAGACACTTTGCAAAGCAGTCTGGTCACCACGAGAGAAATAGTCAGATGCAAAAATCAGTGTACGTGAGTTGAGGCTCGCACGAGCCCTAACGATACGAAGGTCAGCCCAGCAGTTACTGGCTATTCGCATTCGTGCGAGTTACCTACAGGGGAGGAAGATAGCCTCACTTCCCTCAGTGTCTTAGTAACGAATATTCATATTCCACTGATGCAAACGGCAATCGGCAGTGCACGCAAGTGCATTCAGCGCAAACCATGCTTTGCCTGGAGGCCACCGATGGTATCGCAACTCAGATCAAGCTATCACTCGACGCACGATAATGCCGTAAATTGAGCTTGCAGATCGCCGCCCCAATCTCCATCACGATTGGAAGCAGAGCGCGCATAAATATAGACAAACAAAGCGGAGTTCCGGTTGCCAGGCAACGCCACACGAGGCCCTGTCCCTACGCCACAGCGGCCCATGGCCACACGAGGCCCTGTCTCTACGCCACAGCGGCCCATGGCCACACGAGGCCCTGTCTCTACGCCACAGCGGCCCATGGCTAGCCGTAAAGGACATCCAGTGTCAACTTGATACCCTGGTGAAGATGCAGTGCAGGCCATGATAAATGAGCTCTAAATGAAACAAGCAAAAAAAAAAACATTGACAGTTGGTAGACAAGGCCATGTTTGAAAACATGTAGGGCAACTTATTGAAATCTTTTTAGTCGATTCGTTTTATTTTTGGCTGCGCAATGGCACAGTTGATCCCAATATCAACGGCCAGGTCATGGTTTTTACGCATCCTGTATAAACAAGAAACCTGTAGACATACTAGAAACCAACTCGCCGGAAATCCCGACCCAGTGCGATGTTCCCACTCGGCCACGCGTCAGACACAACCGCGTCTCCCACACACACGCACAGCCGCCGGCTGGCCCACCTGCCGACAGCGCGCCGCGCAGTCTCCCAGCGAACCTCTCCCGACGCCGGACACTGCTGACGCTCCTGGCGAACGGCACGCGCTCGTCCCCCGCCGCCTCGTCGGGCACTGCGGGCACCGACCAGCCGGCGGCGAGCGGACGCCGGGGTCGCGCCGGCGTCCTGCCCGCCCGTCGGAGCTTCGACTCCGTGTCAATCACGCCGTCATCACGCTGGTGCTGTCGGCCCGCCCGCCCGTTTTCGAGTCCTTGCAGTCGTCGCGTTGACCCCGTCATTGCGCTGGTGCTGTCTTCGTACCTGTTCCGCCGTCTCGTCGGGTTTGTCGTTATGTCGGTCCCATCCTTATTTCGCATTTGTAATCGGTCCCGTCCTCTCGCCGGCCTCATCACAGCGTTGGTCCCGTCGTCGCATCGGTCTCATCGTCGCGTCGGTGCCGTGGTCTCGTCGTCGGTACTGTCGTCAACACCAGCATCAGTGGTAGGAGAGGTGTATCGAGATCGCCTGCCACTCGACTGAAAGGTCCACTGCTCTCATGTTGGTCATTGGTGTGTGATTTATTCTATACTGACGCCGGGGACAACCTTTGTCGCAAAAGATTCGCTCTGAGGGAGGGGACTGCCGTCGTCGACCGCGACGACGCAGCACGTTGTCGCCGCCGTTTCAGTGTGCATACCGCGTCCTACAAAGAAAAGTCCATTAGCAGTCATCGATTTGGAGTATTGCGTAGATATCTCAAGCCTGCGACGCATCATACTGTCTCTCTCTCTCTCTCTCTCTCTCTCTTCTGAGCCCGAGGGAGGGGGGAGGTTGGTAGGGGATGACGCAGAGGAGGAGAGCCGAGAGCGGGATAGCCGGATGAGGCGCGCGGGGGGAGGAGGGCGGAGAGAGGGAGGAGAGCTAGGAGCGGTGGAGAGACGACAGACGAGAGCGAGGAGACCGAAAGCGAGCAGAGGAGAGCGAGAGACGCGACGAGAGAGGGAGAGCGCAGAGAGAGAAGAGAGCGCGCGAGAGGAGAGAGCGAGGAGACGAGAGAGAGCGAGCGAGAGAAGAAGAGGAGAGCAGAGAGAGCAGAGCGCAGAGACGAGCGAGCAGAGAGAGGAGCGCGAGAGAGACGCAGAGAGCTCGAGCGCTATCTCTCTCATCTCCTCTCAGAAGAGCGAGATATAAGCTCTCTCTATCTCTCTCTCTCTCTCGCTCTTCTCTCTCTCTCTCCTCTATCTCTCTCTCTCCCTCTCTCTCTCTCTCTCTCTCTCTCTCTCTCTCTCTCTCTCTCTCCTAGTTTTTTTATAAATAATTATATTATTTTGCAGATTTCTGACAGCCTGGGGTCTGCATCCATACATCAGAAAGCTGGAAATTCATCACGCCATGCGCGCTGCGGATGCGAGAAACTATTGGAGGGACTCTGCGCGCGGACATTAACCGCGCCGGGATGCGCAGGGAAGTGGGCCCCACAAAGGGAACAATGGCGGACCAACTATCCGTCGGCTGTATGGCATCCTGCGCATTATCGCGCCCGCAGTTCCCGGAAAACGGCATGGCTGCATCAATTATAGCAGCCGCTGGCGGCCTCGTGGATTCCTCACTGGGCTCCGGGTGAGTAAAAAACACGTTCATGGAATGTACACTTGCCGTTGATGACTGCGTAAAAAAGCATACACCGGTCGCCTAAGCCATGAATGTAATAGCCCCTGTCCCCGAGCATGCGATTAGCATCTTCCGAGTACTCTGCCGCCGTTGGTTCTGAAATTAGGGGTGCACAGGATTCATTAACCATTAAGACGAAATTGGTGAATGACATATTTTGTAGCAGCTGGAACTTGGATGTGCTCTTTTTTTGCTTTTCATTCGAATAAGTTTTGCTGTAAACGGCGTCATTTACCACAAAGCTTATTCTGCGCTGAACAAGTGCTTTCTGTCTTTGCCGCACGAGTAGATTTTGCTCTGGCTACTTCTTAAAATCGTATTTAAGTAAATCCCTCTGCCTTCTCAGCAACTAATGGATATATGGTCAAGCGAAAGGCATCCGAAAACTCGCGTACGACTGCATTAGTTAAGTGTTTCTGTGCAGCAGGACACAACATCGGTGGTCAGAACACTGTAACAGGCTACAACTTATCACTTTAGGCGTCTTGTAATCATGGTTTAAACAATAAAGATCTTGAGCTCCAGGGATTTCGACATCATGAGTTCAGAGTTGTTATGCTGACAGCTATCGGCCTTCAGTATGCCAGCATACACTGGCTAAAAAACGTTGTCAAGCAGACATTGGCTATATTGTAAATGCTCCACGTTTCCAGCCGTGCTAATGATCACGAGCATGGTGATGATTACTCTTGATCATAACCACAGTTTGAAAAGTCGAGTGTTCATGACATAGCCAGTGCTTGCTTGATAACGCCGTTTAAACAGCACCTCTTGATCAATGGGGGGTGGCATGTATTTTTGGTTGTGGGCAGGGACGATGCAGCAGGGGGAGGAGTAAGCAGGGATGGCTGCAGGTGGGGAGGTCAAGCGCCGTTTTCTCAGCACGAAAAGGGCCGTTTCTGGATCATGTGGCCATCTTTACACATCTTTATCAATTAGGTAGCCCATGTTCTACATAAGGAAGCCCAATATTGTGTTAAGAAAACCCCTTTGCTGGCTCGGGAGATCCCCGTTAGGAACTTGGAGGCCGCTGTTCCGAATAAAAAGGCACCCTAAATATTCAGAATATCCTTTTCTGGAACAGGAGGCTCATTCACTCATCAGATGGCCGCGACTCCGGATCATGACACCCCGCTTTGGGATGGCGAGGCCTTTGCTACATTTGGAGGCCCTTTGTGAATCGAAAAAGTCCTGTTCTGGATGAGGAGGTCCCCCTCTGCCTTAGGAGGCCATTATCTGGAACAGGAGACGCTGCTTGGGATAGCGAGGCCCTTTGTCAGATTGCGAAGACACCTGAATTAATCAGAATTATTATGATCTGTTTCATTGTCGGCATGTATCTACATGGATATGATATATAAGCAGTTTCATAAGGATGTACGTGCCCCCGGTGCCCTCTCCACCCACATGAGTACGACACTGCCTGGAAGCTCCACTGTTAGCCCCCATTTTGTCCAGGATGTCCCCTAAAATATCCTGTCCGACTGATAAAAATCCGTGGCGCCGTCGCTGGTTGTGAGGGACGTGGACTGGGTTTGCCATGGGTGATCTAGGCAGGCTCCGTATTACAGGGCTTCCCAGTCTACCCTCTCAAACTGGTGTGCGCTTTATGGCCCTAAGCGTAAAAGGTTCATCGCTTCGTTTTTTGTTGCTGTTTTTTTATTGAACAATGTCATAGGAATTACCTTCGCTGACAGCCACGGCCTGACTTTGTCCTGCTATAGATCAGCAAACTGACGAGGCATATCTATCTTTTTACATAAAAAATCGATTATTCAAGGGCTTACGGGTACCCAGTTGGGCGCGGCTACCCAGCACCGTTCGCAAGCCGTTCTAGAAATAAAAAAACAACTTTTACAGCGCCAAATTGGCCATGCACCCGAGAGCGTGCGAAGAAGCATACTGCACCACCATCATAGCGTCACTAGCAGTAGTGTATCCATATGGTCGCAAAGTTTGCCTTCTGCTATTCCGTTAAAAGCGAAATGGCAAGGATACCAGTTTTAGCTTTCAGTGCTCAGTTTTACCATTGCCATAGCCTTTTTTAGTTGTATCCTATTAAGCAGCACCGTGTTGTGCTGTTATTCTCAATTCGGTCAGTTGGTAAAACAACTAGTCATCATCTGACGTAATGCAGGTGGCGCATTTTTCATGACCACCTTATTAGTAAAATCTCATTGGTATCAATCACAACTTTGCCATACAAGTGTCATATTATACAATACTGGTGTAAAAAGCCTAAAATTGTCAGGAAATCTTAAGGAAGTCTCAGAAGGCTGTGTATTAGATGTTTTGGAATATGTAATGAAATACGACTTATTTAATCACTACAATACAAACACAGATAAGGGCGGAAGAAATGACTTAAATGAAACAAAATTTAGTGCAGTACAATGCTAACAGTAACGGTAACGAGATAACAGCCTTTTCAAGACGATGAAAATCCTAATTTACCTTTGTCGTTGCATACTATCAGCCTGCTGTGCATTTTCGCTCATGACAGTGCGGGAAAGATGTCGTGTGGGAGGGGGGGGGGAGGGGAGGGGGAGACGGGAAGAGCAGCCGGCCAGCAAAGCTAAGGATAGGCGGAACGTGGTGTTCGATATCATTGGTGAATATAAGATCCCGGCCACCGTCTGTGGCTTGCAGACTAGATACAGGTGTTATGCCAACGCTACCTAACGCACACTCGTGAAGTATTGGTTGCCGTGGACGCAAGGAGAATGAGGTTTTTGACTCTTTGGTATGAAAGTCGTGGCGAGCTGGTCTATGGATGGATGAAGATCTCTAAATAGACCGCGGGTCAGTGAGATAGACGGTGATATAGATAGACAATAGACGGTGAGACCGTGGGTCAAAAACGGGTCCAGATTTCGGCGGTCATGTATCACGGTGAGATGAGACAACTAATGCTGATGGATGAGAAATCAGTCAATCATGGTGAAAAGTGTAATGCTAATGTGCGAGGCTTGCGTGCGTAAACGTGCACACCTGTAAACGTAGATCCGACGGTTTTCTGGCGGCTCTGAGGAGGTGTGTCAGATGTCAGCAACCAGAGCAGGTAGATGCGCAGGAATGGTGTGAGTGCCTTTTCTGTTGCCACCCGAACTTTATACTGGCAAAATTGCCAGCAGCAGCGCCACGCGATACCACGCGACATAAAATGTAGATGGAATCCATGTCGAGTAACGCACCCAGGTTCTGGCTTGTCTTGGCGTATCGTGGAAAGCCCCTCTGATGACCGCAATTTTCACAGAAAGCGGCGCGCACAACCGAGGCGCTCTGTTACACAACGCCGCTCGATTCTGCCGCTAATAATACAGGCAAGCAAGCCCTGGATTACAGGGAGCCCAGGCAGAGGCACTTATGGGGTTCAAAATACGTATGCTTATCAATGCTTTCAACTAAATGCAACAAAAACGACAAGCTTTACAAAGCTATTTATGTTATCGATTAAAGCTAGCAGGCCTTGGCAGATCCAAGCCGTCCAACATTCCAGACAGTGTTTAGTTCCCCAATGCTCAGCATCAGCGTACCTTAACCCGCCAAACTGATGAAGGAAACACATTCAATATCATCGAGCAATATCATCCTTATCGCGCTCCAGAGGCCACAACCTCCATTCGCTTACGTTTAGGCGTCATCTGCGTGGTGATAACATGCCGCTTGCCGGGAGCATGTCCCGCCTGCCCGGCGGCACGATCTACCCACCAACCGGTGACCGCACGGCCGGCTGCCCCGTGACCTTGACACGGCCACAGCCGCGACTTCCACTGCCCGCCCTCGCAGGCGCTGGCCGCCGCCCAGTGACCAACGCCGACCCGGGCACATGATTGGTTGCCACCCACTGGGTACTGCACCTGCTAGTAACTCGTGATTGGCTGCTACACCTTCGCGTACGTGACTATCCGTTTGACCCCGAGGGGGGTGTCGGCTTGTCTGGAGACTGCCTGTAATTCGCCTCTGCACGAGACGCGTGCCCCTCAGGGGACGAGCCGGACGACGTGGCAGCACCGCTGAAGCAAGGTGTCGCTGGAGGCATGGTGATCCGGGTTTCAGGGCTTGCAGGGGACTTAAAATAAAGCGTTTTGTCAAGCCACACTCCGCTATCACAATCAATTCGCAATGGTTTTCGGAATATGCTGTCATATTTTAGGCTCTGAAACATTTACAGCTAATGAGGAACACAAAGGTGCATTCAATTTGCCCTAGTCATTATGATGCAAGAGAAGTTGTCCAGTCAACTGTGAGCATGACTGAATGCCAGCTAATGTAACTAATTTGGCGCATTGCCCGTGGGGAATATAATTAGATATCAACAGCAACCACGAGTAAGTCTCATGACGGCCTTATTCATATGTTAGTTATTGCGACCCAGAATTCCAACACACCACCACACCACACGGAGAACACCCACTTCTGGCTCAAGTAACGCCATGCCATACGAACGTTGTCCACATTTCAGAACTTTGAATGAAGTACAACATAGCTACACATGGCGCTACGACGTCGCAGCAGCATTATCAGGTCACGATACGAATCCCTGCGCAGATGCGCCAGATGACCCACAGATCATCCGTTCCATAGGTTGGAAGTGCAGTACGACGTCTATTTAGTGCGCCTTCTGAGCAGGTGAAACAGGTACCTCACCTCAGCTACTATGCATCATATGACACTATGCTTGCATGCACAGCGCTTGACACTTGCGGACACCATGTCATATTACCTTATGACATGGTGTCCGTAAGACAGCGGGTAACCAAACCCGGTCTCTGAAGTGTCTCTTTATACTTACCAGGCGATATAACATACAATTTCACCACCTTATCTTAGACTACTGAAATCAGGTCGCAATCTTGTCTCAGGCATTGTGCCTGTTTCAAATGTGCATAGTCTGACCTATGTCTCTTTCAAGCGTGCAGAGTCTGGCCTGTGCCTCTTTCAAGCATGCGGAGTCTGGCCCGTATCTCTTTCAAAAGTGCAGAGTCTGGACTGTGCCTCTTTCAGTCATGCAGCGTCTGACCTGCGCCTCTTTCAAAAGTGCAGAGTCTGACCTGTGCCTCTTTCAATCATGCAGCGTCTGACCTGTGCCTCTTTCAAAAGTGCAGAGTCTGACCTGTGCCTCTTTCAAGCATGCAAAGCCTGACCTGTGCGCCAGATTGATGGGAGCTTTGGAGAGCATAGTCGCCTTGGTTTGTGTTTCACATGTAAACCGCAGAAACTAAACTGGATTTTACCGCAAGCCGTTGGTGATTCCAATCAGGTACTTCGCCTACAGCTCCACCATTCCTTTTCATAAAAACAGACTGCTCGGGAGATTCCAGTAATGATCTGTACAAAAACAATGCTCCGTCGGACCTATCTCATTTGGTCCAATTTAGCGGACGTTATGTTTTTGCGACGCTTGGCTGTGCGTTTCAATTTTCTATAGCATGTCACAGAGACCAAACGATTTCAGCCACACGGTCGGTGGTTTATTGCTTAATGCACTCTAATGGTTATTGTCTTTATCTTTTTCGGTGTTGAACAAACTTGGTTCTACGTTGGTTACGAAAAAAGGCAATGTCAGGCAACGGCGTTCTTTCTGAGAACACACAGGCTCGGCCAAATTGGCTGCTCGCATTTAGTTCGCAGACTTTATTTTTTTTTAATACAGAGCCCTAGTAATTCGTGATTACAGGTGAGCGTTTTGATAATAGCATTAAAGAAGATAAAAGTGAATATTTTCCTCAAGAAATATTGCTCATTTCAACATTGCGGGCTAGTTCTCTCATGTCCTGTTTTGTAAAGACGTCGTTTGTTCTGTGAAGATAGCGCTTTGAATTAAAAGGTTTCAAGCATATATTTTATGCCCTTTGATCCACGCTGTGGAGAAGGGTAAGAAGATTTGCATCAGCCTTTACTCCAGGCTCCCTGCTGCTATAACAATTAAGGATATGACTAAAATTCTGATATTTGTAGACCTCTATAGCCTTCAGCCTCAGATGTTGCGGCAGCATTATGGAAACCCCGTCATCGTTTTTAGTAAATGACTTCTGAATGAGCCCTACCAAATGAGGCAACCCGTCCCACCCTGGGGTAAATGACTTCTGAATGAGCCCTACCAAATGAAGCAACCTGTCCCACCCTGGGGTAAATCGTTAAACATGGTAAGGGAAATTGTGCTGATGGTGTTTTTCATAGAACAGGCTGCATCGCAAACAAGCTGAATGTGTTAGGACATGGATGCCACTTGTGCTCGTTTGTGCTATTTCGTAATTCGCTGTAATTGCGGCACGACATTAGTTACCCTTTGATTCAGTTAGTATTTGTTTTGCGACCACTGCCACCTCCGCTTCGGTCTCTCAGGTAGATATTGTTCATTTAGTATAAATATTCCGAAGATGGGAAGTTGCGAACAGATGAAAACGAGGGAGTTTAGGGCCAGGCTCCTGAACCAATATGAAACGGACGAGTGTGTGAATGCCAAGGAGGGCACTAATGGACGGACTGCATGACCGATGGAACGGCCTGCTTAGAATTGGCGCATTTGTGGCTGATTTTTGTGCGTGCCGTTTGAGTGTGTGAGACGACCACAGTAAAAACTGCTTATGTACCTGCTGAACGCGCTGCAGAATGTCCACGTGTCTTCGTGTCACATTGTATGTTTGTGCGGAATGTGACAAGGTACACAAGGTACATGAGGCACGAATAAGCGAGGGCACACTCACGTAGTTATGAAAATGCCGAGATACCTAGAACCAATAAAAGGATGCTAAAAAGCTCCGGTTTCCGAGCATCGACGCACATTTTCGGAACACTGTGCGACGAGGATGGCGGGCGGCATTTTAGGAACGCTGCCGGCGCGGGTGGCGGGCGGCATTTTAGGAGCACGGCACACAGGGTGGCGGGCGGTCGAATCCGCCAATCCGCCCATCGACGACGACGAATCCGCTAATCGCGACCGTCGGCCTGAGACTATCAAAGCAGCGGAGCCCTGCGTCATAAATATGTGCTCAATGCACACACAGCTAAAATGGCGCGAGTTTCAGGAAAAGTTTACCTTTCATTTGGTTTAACAGGGTGAATTATTGACCTAGAAACACAGCACTTATTAGCAATCCTGACAATTCGTTGCGACCAATCCACCAGCTCTTTCCGTGAGGCTCTCTCTTTCTTAGTTTAAAAACGGCAGGGTCGGGTCGCATTGGCTGCTATAATCGCTGCGCGTTATAAGAGAGGGGAGACATGCAAGGGTTAATAATTTAACTGCATTTTATCAAAACCAGTGTGTTTCATGGAACGTTTAGAGCCCAGTGATGATGGTGAAGAGACTGATCAAAACTGCTCTTCTGGCGCCAGAGCCTGCAAATAAGGTATAAGGTATCATTTTCCTGGTGCAATACAAACACCCACACATGTGTTTGGGCAGTGGAAAGGTGGGAAGCGGTCGAATCTGGTTTGCAGTTAAGCAAGATACAGGAGAGACCGGAAACGTCTTCATTGATTTCGCAAGACCTGCTCCCTCAGAGCGGCATTTTATCGGTACTGCAACATGGAAAAAACAATGCGTGCAAGAGCGAACGGGTACCACTGCAATGCTGCGAACATTTTTTTCTGGGGTACGATTTTACACTGTGACCTGACCGCCCGGCTCCCGTTACGCTGGCGCCATCTTGCGCAGCCAGTACAATGTGCTCTAATGCTGCCACGCAGCTCCTCGTCCGTTTCGTGGCACACGACTTCGATTCGGTTTCCAGCTGAGATGGACGTCTATCATGTGTCCGTATGGTCTCAGATGGCCGTCGATCTCAGGCACGTCACGGGAGGGGCTGAGAATCGCAGTGGTTGCTATGTTGTTTCCAGCACGTATTCCGCCGAAGCCAGCGGCCCCGCGACGGCCAGCGCTGACCGAACTACGACTGGGCGAAAGGGGCAAAAAGTTAAACGACATCCCCCTTGAGCTACCCTGTTTCGCGCCGCAGGCTTTGCGCCTTCCGTCGTCGCTGATCCGTTGCACAGACGTGCCCGTCTCATCATCCTCGGAAAGCCCTAAGAGAAGCTCTCGTCCGTGGCTTTCGACGGTGACCTTGACTGAGGACGGACGGAGGAGCGCGCACTCAGGAATGCAATTGAAGTGCGGATTGCAGAAGCGCGGGTGAAGTGATGCAAGATATCGAGTGCAACGGTCACCTGGGAAATGAGAATAGCGTTGCCGCTCTAAGGCGCACCACTCAGCAGTGGACACGGGACACGAATACTGGGAGGATCGCGATGCGCAGCAAAGAGAAAAAAGATAATAAGTAAGTGAGATTATGGCTGAAGTCGAGAGGACGGCCACGGTATTTGAAGATAAAGCGTCATCTGCGTTAGAGTCTGTGAGTGCTCTCATTAACCGGCAAACTTATGTCAAGCAGGGGTCACCAAACCGCAAAAGGAGATTGCAGAGCTCAATCTCGGAGAGCAGCCTATCAAGGTGCGCCGTGTTCGGAATGCACTGAACCACTGGTAGGCTCATTATGTTCTCACGCCCAACAATTTGGACTTTCGCCTACGAACTGAAGCCCGTTCTTGAAATTTTCCGCAGCTGTACCTGGATTCCCGAAATATACGCTGCACGGAAAAAAGAGGAGTCAGCGCGAGAAGGCCTATACATTCGTGAGTCCCCAATGCCCAGGCGTCAGCTGACAGCGGACACTGCTACAAATGAAGAGACCCCGAGGCAACCGAGCCGTACACACTGGATCAGGCAACGACTCGGTTCACAAAGACCCTCAGCGAGCAGCACACAGGACCGAGGACCGGACGGCAGTGCGTCAGCCAGCCGTCGCTCTCGATCCGGGCAGGAGCACGACAGACCGGACGGTAGTGCGTCAGCCAGCCGTCACTCCCGATCCGGGCAGGAGCACGACAGACCGGACGGCAGTACATCAGCCAGCCGTCACTCCCGATCCGGGCAGAAACACGGCAGACCGGACGGCAGTGCGTCAGCCAGCCGTCACTCTCGATCCGGGCAGGAGCACAACACACTGAGAGCCGGGGCGGAACCCCGCGGCGCCCAGAGCTTTCGTCGGCACGGCACCGCGGCCATCCTGGAGGGGTGCATCCCGAGGGTGGTCCGCGCAGCAGCAGCCCACCGCCGCGGCGCTCATCCAGTGTCGTTGGTGGTACGGTCGCTGGACGGTGCACTTTTTCAGCTTATGGGGCTGACGTCTAAAACCATACTTTTCAGAGGCCTGTAGAGTGGATTACATCTTACCAATTTCGATGGACCTGGCAGAGAGAGATTCTTTCTCATCTTGCATCAATCGTTTTATCTTCTTTGTGAAGAGGAACCATAGTCCCGTGGGGCGCTGGGTCAATGTTTTCTGTACGGTGCGCCATGAACTTCCAAACCATCGGGCGTCGTCGCTCGGTCACGGCGGGTAGCGCGCCGCGTCCATAATGGTGAGGTGTGCTCGCGACCTGGTTGGCCTGGGACAGTTACATAGACTTGCAAGTTGAGCTTCTGGTGAAGTCTTGCAATGAGTGCCGCGAAAACGGCGGGATAATGCTGGCCATGTGCACCGCAGGCCATTTTGTTGCCATCCAGCTGTTGATTTCATCAGGGATTATATTTGATCGGACCTTGTGCTACGAAGGGCTGTAGACAAATATTTGAATTTGACTTCCAAGGTACGTTTGGTGGAACTGTGTTGCTCAAAGGGAGTGTTTGGCATTGGAAGACGTTAAAGCAACCACAAGGTATGATAAAACAGGGTCACATTACTATTGGTATACTTTTAAATAAAAAAGGCTGCCCTAGACAACGCGATTCCCCCCTTTAGTATACATGCTCCTCAATGCGTCATTGATTGATTACGTCATTGCACCTTGCACAACACTGATTGAGAGCCAATCGACGGTCGCTTTATTTGAAAATGGTGCTCACGGACGCCAAATATGATTGGCTTAACAATTTGTTTGGTCTTGGGCGCCGCATTGCTAACGGAGTGACAGATTTCAATGACGTCATTATGGCGTCATGGATGCCTGGGTGACCTTGAAATAGTCTCCCCGGAAAACCATACATCTTTGTGGGTTTGTAGGTAAGGAACTAAAGGGATTTAGGTCTTAAGAAGGCTAGTGCTGTGAATTGCGCCAAATGATCTTCAAGGTGTCTCTTTCAATTCAGAACCTGATACAAATGTGAAGCACTCCCTTTAAGAAGTGATTACCGCATTTCACATTATCTTCATCCGTCCCGTCGCAATATTCAGGGGAGAAGGGTTTCCATCGGAGATTATCACAAATGATTGCCTGCAACTCATGTCTGCACAGCTTGACCGTTTACCCAGAGGGGGGGGGGGGAGGTATGGAGCAAAATGTTGCCGTTCTCCGAACCATTGGCCTACAGTCAACGATGCTGCACAACATTCGAGCTGGGCCTTGAAGCCCACAATTTATATTTTTTCTCGCTGCAATTTGTTCGTGGGAAGAGGAATTGCGGGGTTTTCCCACCCACACTGAGCTAGTCCAGACCCTGTTAGTATATTGTGCTTCCAGACCGCCATCTGGAAGAAGAGTTACGGCGCAAGTCAGCTCCGCTTAGCATACGTTTAGCTCTCCGCGAAAAGTCCGGTGGTAGCAGCGGAGAGAATGGCAAAAGAAGAGAAGAAAAGACTGCGACGGTCTGAGAACTAACTGGAACGGTCTAAGAACTAAAAGTACCGATTATCATGCCGCACCACCACGTCCCCTTCAAGGGCTCCGATGGATATGTTGATCTATCCCGGCGCTCCGGTGGATATGTTGATCTATCCCGGGGTTCCGGTAGATATGTCGATCTATCCCGGCGCTCCGGTGGATATGTCGATCTATCCCAGGGCTCCGGTGGATATTTTGATATATCCCGGGGCTCCGGTGGATATGTCGATCTATCCCGGGGCTCCGGTGGATATGTCGATCTATCCCGGGGCTCCGATTGATATGTCGATCTATCCCGGCGCTCCAGTGGATATGTCGATCTATCCCGGCGCTCCGGTGGATATGTTGATCTATCCCGGCGCTCCGGTGGATATGTTGATCTATCCCGGGGCTCCGGTGGATATGTCGATCCATCCCGGGTCTCCGGTGGATATGTCGATCTATCCTGGGGCTCCGGTGGATATGTTGATATATCCCGGGGCCCCGGTGGATATGTCGATCTATCTCGGCGCTCCGGTGGATATGTCGATCTATCCCGGCGCTCCGGTGGATATGTCGATCTATCCCGGGTTATTCCGCTGCAAAGGGCTTTTCGCAGAAAGGCAGCGTGGCAGAGAACTTGGGGACGACAACCACATCTAGGCATCAGGGCAGCCGCCGGACCTGGCCACAGACCCGGCCGACGGCCAGGCGCTTGGCTCGTCACAGTGTTGACCTACGTGGCATGGCAGCAGCTGTTACCTGGACGCCAGCTGCGGACACGGCGGAACGCTGCCGGCCGGTATCTGCTGCCCAGACGCCTGGTACCGCCGGGCCCTGTTTGGTGACGATGTGGGGCTTTGTATGGAAGGCGCACATCATGTTATTTGTTGAAGTTTGTTGTTTTGTTAGTTGTTTTTTGTTAGTTTGTTTATTGTACCGTGGCTCGCGATATTACATTTCCCTTTGCCCCCTCCCCCCCCCTCCCACCACAGCAGAGCAGTTTGAGTTCAACAGATTTCTTTTTTGTTAAGTTTAGAACGTGCCTTATACGCCGTGGCCTGGCCAACTGATCCAGCTCCACAATCATCTGATCTGTCACTGATCTACAACGGCTACATGACGACAGATCACAAGACTAACGACACTAACACTAATTACGTCCGCATAATCGGCCATGATCTGCCATAACTCTAAAAGTTATCCAAGTACACGATGTCCTAGCTAAGAAAGTTGGTTTAAACGGGCTGGCGGCCAGAGCTTTCCCCATCGCTATGCCCGATTTCCGTCGATAAAAGTCATCTGCAAACGAGAAAACAAATGGAAAGACTGCCCTAAGAGTTCGCAGATATTCTCTTTTAATGGGCTAGAAAACCAACGATAAAATAAGATACATTTACACGCGATGTACCGCTTATGATATGAAAACTATATATATATATATATATATATATATATATATATATGATTATAGATATATATATATATATTATGATTATACATTATATATATATATATATATATATATATATATATATATATATATATATATATATATATATATATATGAATCAGGGCGAGCTGCTGCAACCGTGACTCGCTGATTCAAAAGGTTTGAAGAATCAAAAAGCATCGGCAGGCAGTTTTGTCCGTGCTCCTCATGATATTTCGAAAATGGCTTATAGGTGAAATATAAATGCCTTCCTTTTTCTCGTGCGTGGGTGTTAGTTTGTACTACGTTTTGGTACTCAATCGACTGGGTCGGCCTCGTCACTCCATAGAATACGACGATTGAAGATATTTTTCCGCTCAGGTTTGGCTCAATTGCCAGCGTAATCTGGAATAAACACTGCAGTTGTTGCACAAGAAAAACCTCGCAATGCTTGTCGACGGTGCAGTTAGATGAATAATTCATACCATACCGTAGTTGTCTAATGTTTACCTTCCATCCGGTTGTGCCAATCTTAAGTAATCATCTCCTTGGAATTGTTTTTACTGCATTACGGGATCCGCGCACAATTTATTCGATGATGAAACATTCTGATGTGTGCACATCTAAGCTTTGAAAACATGTATCAGCATTTTGCACGTCTGCAATCCCCTTGTTTTGCAACCTACGGACGCAAATCGTCTTATTTGCCGTTCTATAATTCCTTCGTGCGCCTTGTCTCATCCACCCTACAACAAAGCTCACCAACGGAAGTGGTGCGCAATATCCTTGCGAACCATATACTTCCCGCCGTCTGCTGGGAAGTTGACGTCACCTCTCTGACAAGTAAACAAATTTTGAATTATGTGAGGATTTAAAAACTCCTACATAGCTTTGAAATCGTGTGAGCTGTGGCAACCGCAGGGCACCGCGCTTCCTTCCATTCCGAAAGCCCGAATTTTCCTTTTCTAATTTCCTATTTAGCGTCCTACTTAGATCTAATTTACTGGCTGCTACAGCTATTCTCAGTTAAAATAGCTCAGTTACCATTTTCTTGGCAGCTTCTAACATAAAGCTGCATCAATATCACGACCTCATCCAACATGTCTGGTGACTGTCAAGTATATCAACAGCGTAGGGATGTCTCGACGGCAGATCCGCTCGGTCCGATACGTCCGGCAGCGTCCAGGTCCCTGCCTCGAGCGGCGTCCTCGCGTGTCTCCTCGCGCGGGGCCGCCCGCCGTCTGGCACCCTCGCCGCTGATTGTGCTGGCGTGTATTGAGAGCGTGCAGGACCGGGCGGGCACTCGATCCAGCCTACATCGTCGAGCTAGTGGGAGTCCGTGTGGCGGAGTTTACAGGCGGGTGCGCTGCGGCGACAGCGTCAAGCGGCACCGACCGTCTGCGGCAGAGTGCGCCGGCGGCACCCACGCCCGCGCGCCGGCGATAGTCGAACGCTTTGGCACTACGGCCAGGCGACATCAGACGTCAGACGTCAGTCGCCGCTCTGGCGGACGCCTCTCCAGCTTACAAGGCAGCATCACAGGGCGCACCGTCGGATCACGGGCGCGCAGACGTCCGCAGAAGTCCGTCTCCACGGCCACTTCCTCGGATATGCTGCGACATGACAGTCCACTCAGCTTATCAAATCGCTCTACACGCTTGGTCGAGCTCGCTAGCGGTGGCGGCTAACTCGGCGCGGCGTTCGATTACACCTGTCTCGCAGACGGCGCCGCGATCGCAGAGGCACTGCCACGTCAGTGACGCGGCTCCCTCCCCACCTACGCACTCGCGCCTTGAAACATCCCTCACCGAGAGTGCCTTTAGAAAGCGAGCGTCGTATACAGTTCACTCGTAAAAAGGTGACCCAGTCCAGGATCACGCGGCCACTTCAGGCTTCCCGGCGGTATGCAGAAGACGTTCGCTTCAGTTGTGCGGTCCCACTGAAGCGCATCGCTCAGAAGTCGCGGTCCCGCTGAAGCGCCTCACTCAGAAGTCCATGAAGATCTCCTCGATCGGGTAGGCCGCCTCAATAAACTTCTGATAAAACCGCTGAAAGGCTCGCCTGAAACGATACGGTAAATCCGTCATAAACCGAGCAACAGGCATCGCGCAGACCTAACCAAAACACGTGCGTAGCATCTTGAAATATTGAAATTGCTCCGCAATTTCAAATTGTGACAAAAATTTTCATTTTGAAATTGCTCCGCTCCTGGAATTTTGAGACTGCCCTGCACGGCCCGCGCCACGCCAATACCCCTGCGCTGAGCCGTGCCTTTTTCTCATACCATCTTCAAAGATATCGGTTAGAGCGATGCAGCAGGCTAGTTGAGTAGGCGAGTCTGTGTGGGGTATGCTGGTGGCCAATGTGACCTCCACCGCTTTGTGGCCTCTGCTGGGATGGCGCTGGACAGCGACCGGGTGGCCCGAAAGACGGAGCATCGACCACCTGTTTTTGTGGGGGCCGTGATGCATTGAACGCATGCAGCAGTTTTTGTAGAGCTCTCCGTGGATTGGGACTGCCTTCGGGTCGTAACTGAAGGCATGGATTTGGGCTCGCACCGGAGAGTGACAAAATAGTACGAATGAGCACTGCGTACAATCTGAGATAGATAACAGTGGCCTGAAGATGCAAGAGTTAATGTTAGCAAAGGCACCCCTGTTAATTTACGCCACATTTCCTTACTAACGAGATTGAAATCAGTGGATCGATACCGGTGATCGCAGAAACATTTTTCTTATGGATAGATAAATTTTAGTAAGTCTGATGTCGAGGTCATTAATTTGGATTTGTGGGCTAACTTAAACTTAAATTTCTGGATGGACTTTGACACAAACAGAAAACATGCTTTTATGACTTGACACTAGATAGTATGCACTGTGTTGCGTTTGCTGCCAATCATAGCATGTTTGTTATTATGATGCAAATGTTTGGCG
The DNA here is from genome assembly GCF_011947565.3 of Pollicipes pollicipes. Classification (NCBI taxonomy): domain Eukaryota; kingdom Metazoa; phylum Arthropoda; class Thecostraca; order Pollicipedomorpha; family Pollicipedidae; genus Pollicipes; species Pollicipes pollicipes. The sequence continues at coordinate 28,905,261 of NW_023596297.1, read as the reverse complement.
GTATCATGAAACGCATGGAATCAAATGAAGTACAACTTGAAGCTATGAAATCAATGGGGATGTCCGCCTCCTTTCAACACAGCTAAGGAGTTGCATCAACATTCTAAAGGTTTGGAAAAATAACCCAACGGGGCATGAATAGTTTCCAAGCCTCTTACCCGATGGCTTCGGCCACTGGTCTTGTGGATTCTTCTGAGACGAAGACGTGACAGGCGAACTTCAAGTCCTGCGGGTGTTTTGTGACAAACCCAAAGTACTTGTGGTTTTGTGGATGGAACCCACAGAAAGAAACGTTCTTGATTTCATAGAAGTAGTCGTGACAGAGCACGTGGTTGGGCTGAAAGCAGTCAGCACATGTAGGGTTATTGATGGGAAGGTCCGTGCAATCACGGAACCATCGGTATTGAACAGACATGAGGAGCAGATTTCCGACTCTCTGCCTACCTTTGATAACACCGTTTGATCAGTTCAGAACGGCAAATCGGCTATGGGGACGATTGTATTGCAACTGCAAAGCCAGAGGAGCAGATACTGGAGCCTGGAGCGTGGTGGTAGAGTCCCGAGAACCCCGAGGTGAAGAGTTCGAAATCGGCCCCGCGGACGCTGCTATGTTTTTCATCACTTAATGGTTCTGGAAAATGTCGCGAAGTCAGGACAGTTTGATGAGTCGTCAAGTCACCAAACCATGTCGTCAAGCCATATCGTCAAGCCATATCATCAAGCCATGTTAACAACTCAGTTATAAAAAATAATGCAAAAGAGGCACTGTTGTTCCCGTTCTAATATCTCAACTGTCCTATCCCTTCGGTCTTCAAACCTCAAGTCTTCAAACTTCAAACCAAAGTTGGAACGCGGTCTCACATTACAGGAATCTGAGTCACAGTCCGCGTCGTGGTACGCTGAGCCAAAACGCAAGTAGCAGCTGAGCGTTTTCTCATTTCAAAACATTTTATTTTGCAAGTGAAGTATGGCAGCATACAAAAGGGCTCAGAGGCCGCCATTGCTGGTAAAGCTGGTAAAATACAAATCTACATCATGTGCATCGCACATTTTTTGGTGCTCCTAGGTCTAAGACAAAGTCTCAATGATGGATGCTTATTGGATCATTTACCGACGTATGTCACAGTGCTAAAGACATTGACACCCTGACCGCTCGTGGGAACTGAGGCTGGTGAAGGCTTCCTGCAGCGGGACCTGGACCGGTACGTTTTATTTTAAACGAGCCAAATGTATTCAAGAAAGCGGAAACTTTGACCTCTTCTGCTTCTGAGTCCAACACATTTGCTTTTTCGTGAGTCCGAGGCGAATTGTGCCTCTTGAGTCGGAGTTCCAAAGGGTGGACGAGCTCTAATGGTAGAGTCTGGTCCGTCTCTAGACCCATATGTGCCTTACCCTCCCTCGCCCCGCCCCTTCTACTCCCCTCCCACGTCCCTACTCACGGCCGGCTTGCTCTTGTCGATCATGCGCACGCCCTGGTCGGAGATCTCCAAGATGCAGGGGTAGGCGTAAGCAGACTCGGCCGGCTCTGCCGCCGCCACCGGCCGCGCCTCACCCATGATCTTGGTCACCGCCTGCGTGATGACGGCGATGCCCTTGTGGCGCATGGCCTCCACCGAGCCGAGGTAGCCCAGCAGGTAGCGCTCCTTGCGCACCGGAGGCACGGCCGGGTCGAACTCGGCGTAGTCCACGTCCGTGACGTAGGCGGAGGGGAACACGCCGCGCAGACCCGTCCTCAGGTTCACGCCTGTAGACGGGGGGGATCGTTGGCTGGGAACCCCGTGGATAGGCCGCTCAGTGGCGCACTGATTCACGTTCTGTGTCGCGCGGTGTTCTACTTGTGTGAGAGCTGTTCTCATTTGCGGCTTTTATGCTTGTGGAGCGCGCTTTCATGCGCAGCGTGCATTTGGCCGCGAATTGCGTCTTTGCATGCGTGGTGAGTGTTCGCATTAGTGCCACGCGTTTCCATTTCGTGTGTATCTGCTTTGCGGTAACGACTGATAATGTGCCCTGTTCTTATGTTTTTGTTAGCACCGTTCTTGCCTGTTTTTTGTGTGTAGAGTGCGGTGTGGTTCGTACCAGGGCCTTTTTCGAACATGCAGCTGCGCTGACCATCACTTATCTGTCAAGTGAATGACTGATCGCCAGATAGCAAGCTCAGGTCGTGCTAATGCAGCAGGGACATGATTGCCGCATGAAGCGCTGGGCTGTGAAGAATCCTGATACAAAAGTCATTGGTCATGGATTGGTGGGGTGGGGTATTCAGCTTAATGGACTGGGACGAAGCTCGGCTTGGACGCACGGATGGCTTGAGGTTTAATGGAACACCCACCGTTTACAACCCTGAAAAGGCATGCAACGGTTGCGCGGAATGTTGGTGAGTGACTGAGTCGCTTGCCCGCTTGGAAACAAAGGCAATCGGGACGACGTCTTGCAGATTTTGTCTCGTATAGCAAGTAACCAGTGGAGACGTCCAGCCGTTGCCACCAGTGATGCAAACTCGTGTTCAGGCGTGCCTACTGCAGGTCGGGCCCAGTCGCAGGCATTCCGTTGCTCTATCAGAGACACTTCGCGGGTCGTCTCGTATTACCTGTGCACCAGAGGTCGTCGGCTTCTTTGATCACATACACCGGGTCGCCGATGTCAATTGTTATCTCATCGTGGTGTCGGGGCTCGAACTTGTAGAGACCTCTGTGCGTAGCCTCCAGAAGCTCTAGTTTTGTGCAGATGGCAGCGCTGGGCGAAACTGGTGACAGTACTCCTGCGTTGTGACACAAAAGAAACAAAAACATGAGCATTAGTTAGCCGTTCGAGGGAAGATCTCTCAGTGTTCGTAGCCAGAAGTGCATTTGTAAGCATGTTGATAAGTTTGACTTTTCTCGTCCGATTAAAGAAATCCCAAAAATGAAACGACGAATGTCAGGCGAGCAGGTTGATGCCTTCCGGGCGTGGATCCGAGCCGGAAAGCCCAAGTTCGAGGCTGAGAATCCTGCCGTCGCGAGTACGAGTCAGAATCCCGAGCTCACCCTTCCCACAACACCTGAGTCCGAGGACGATTCCATCAGTCTTGCCGCACCAGATTCCGAGGCCACCCGTTCACATCGTGTGAGTCCGATGCCATGCATTCTGCAGTGTAGTTCTCTTATTTCAGAGACGTGAATCCAAATCCTACTCTTTGATTCCCATCCCCGAAACATTAACTCTGAATCCACGTGTTGTTACAGAATCGATCTCATGGATACGAAAACAGCTGGCGCAATGACTGAACAGCCTAAGTAAGACCTATTTGGCCAGAACAATATAACAGTGCATAGTAATAGGGGTGTAGTGAATTATTGCCGACGGAACCACTCGAAGGATATAGCTGGGAACCGACGGGCATATGGCATCAACAGTTCTTCCTTGCACCTTCTGGGGCGTCCTGATGTTGCGTTTTGGGGTACTCTGGTAGCAAATGTGTCATCAGATGCCCCTCGAGCGTTTTGTTTTTCGGTGCTCATGGAGGGGGCACCTCTTCGCGAAGGAATTTACACGGACCTGTGTAGACCCCCAATAACTATGCCCTTGTCGATAATTCTCCTGGGCGTCAAGCACCGTTACAACGGCTACTTATTCTTGTAATGTTACAAGCTCAAAGGAGATGGTGGGTAATCTTGGGGCTAACGTAATTGCAAATGTCAAACGTACTACAGAAAAATGTGATAAATGTCGGTCGCACAAATCAGTACAGGTCTGCCGGCAACTCCAGCCATCAAGGTAGACCCCCGAGTGACAATGGCATTTTCCAATCACGTTGGAAGCGGTTTAAAGCAGGTCAAAGTCTGTCTTGGTGCGTGGACCTCGTCGGGTTGACAACCCGGTCCAAAATAATAATGCGGACATAAACAACAGTTTTTAGAACTATGCGTTACGTCATCAAAGATATGAGCTGTAACCAATAGCGTTATGATATTTAGATGACAGCCATATGTAGATAAAGTCAAGTGGAATTCTGCGCTTTTATTACCCATGGCGTTGGAACGCAACTGACAATACGTACAACCAAATATGGGCTATGAATAGAAGATACGCTTTTGTGGATGACTTCACGAATGCAGTAGTACTTCGAAATCGATACCAGCTACCCTCGCATGATGTGGAAACGAAGCTTTCTATTCCATTTTCAAAACGCATGCATATAATCAGAACCTAATCGGAATGTACCTTAACGATATGCAAGACTACTTTGCTGCTCTGTGACTGCTGGCAAGGGTGAAGTCAGTGGGATATGTCATTATGTAAGGACTGAAAAGAGTTCAATCTAACCAGCTTTAGTTTGACCAAAACTGGTTTCAAACCTATGGGTACGCGCGGACCAATTCACGTTTCAGAAATTGGAGCAAAATTATTTCGAACAAATAGTGTAGCTAGAAGCGTAACAACTATCAACGAAAACGAGACGTCCTTCGCTGGCATTCGCATTGCTCGGGTTGATCATCAAGTAAGAGAAAATTGAAAAAGTATGGCAGTAAATATGGATGGTAGCGACCAATGGTAAGTTACGATAAAAATTGGATGTTGCACTAAAGACAACAGGCTTTCAAAGCATTCCGGTGTTGCTGAATTTTTTTGCATTTAAAAATTAGATGTGTAGATAGCCGAAAGTGGGTGATCACACAGCTGTCGCTGAGGGACCAGGCAGTTGCGTATGTATGTATATATATATATATATATATATATATATATATATATATATATATGTATATACAACAAAATACTCATATACATACGAAGAGAGAGAGAGAGATTTATATATATATATATATAAATTTATATATACATAAGAGAGATAAGTTGAGTATTTCGCTATGAGACAGCTGAACGTTTGTAAAACATATGCTGTTTTGATAGGGTTCCTGTGGTCACTGATGAGAAACAAAACTTCCCTCGGGACTGTGGTGGCGGCCCTATTGAAGGAGGTGGCACGATATAACGCGGTAAAAACAGTTCAGAGTAATGAAGGAGGTGGCGATGTGAGGCCCACTGGGAGGCCTGGTCGACGTTAAGCCGGTTCCATGCGGTCGTGGTGGATTCAAGTCCGTAAGTTTGCATTAGGTCTTAATTTGCTTGAGCTTGAATCTGAGTCTGGGTTTTTAGTCCCAAGCTTAAGGAACAGCTGATTCCGGGCCTGTGACACATCAGCCATGTGAGTCACAGTCGCCGAGCGTCACAAGTCCGGAATGGACCTCGAACCCGGCCGGCCACGGACCCGTGCCCAGTAACTGACGGCCTGTTTCCATGATCATGTGGAACAGATGCGCCGGTTGAGGTTTTGATACAGCCCGCTCTAAATGACAACCGGCACATGAACGCTGTTTGCATCGATCAACTAAAAAAAACGACACCTCTTTCAAGTTCGATACCGTCCTCGAGACAGCGGGAGCAAGAGACGCCAATCCGCAAACCGCATACGAACGGCGAATCTGACCAGACAAGCTTTCGAGACGGCCCATACCAGCGCACGACCAGACAACCTTCCAGACGGCCCATACCAGCGCGTGACCAGACAACTTTCGAGACGGCCCATACCAGCGCGTGAACATACAACTTTCGCGACGGCCCATAGCAGCGCGTGAACATACAACTTTCGAGACGGCCCATAGCAGCGCGTGACCAGACAGCTTTCGAGACGGCCCATACCAGAGCGTGCCTGCGAGTCAGCAGTGCCTCAGTCAGTCCACCGTGCTAGGATAACGTCACCAGTGACCCGGCGAGTTGGGGAGGGGGGGGGGGGGAGTCACCTGGAGTCGTGCAGTGGCGGCGCAGCCGGCCGCAGCCGTCCGGTGAGTGAGCGGTCGAGTTGCCCGAGTCGCCGTCCGTGCAGCCGTACAGGATGTCCGAGTCGGGCGAGCTGTCCAGATCTGAGGGAGGAGCAGCGCCACACGGGGCGTGTCAGCCGCACGGACGGCAGCCGAGGACGCGTTCCTCCGCGACATATATTGGGTACGTTGTCAGGCGTGCTGACTGCTGGCCACCCTGCTACTGGGGGTCGTGTGCGAGGCATATTGCTGGTTGTATTTGGTTTTACGAGGCATCTTGGCGTAATAAGGCCCCGGAGCTAAGGGGCATCTTCAAAACTATGGTGTGCTAAAGCTTCGTGTTACATGTACCGTGGTACAGCTACATGAAACTCACGTGCGTTGTAATGACCGATGCCACTGAGGACATGCTGGCGGAGGGCCACACATTGAGAACATCCTAGCGAGGAGTCACACATTTAGAACATTCTAGTGGATGGTCACATATCGAGAACGTCCTAGTGGAGGGTCACACGTTAAGGACATCCTAGTGGAGGGGTACACATTAAGAACATCCTAGTGGTGGGTCACACATTGATGAAATCCTAGTGGGGTTCACACATTGAGAACATTCTAGCGGAGGGTGGTACATTGAGGACATCCTAGTGGAGGGTGACGCATTGAGAATATTCTAGCTGAGGGTCACGCGTTTAAAGAGATTCTAAAAGCCTTCCAGAAATCGCCAACAAACACCAACAAGATTTGTTTCAAAACGCCCCGGACATTATCAGCAAATTCCTTTGAAGAGTGCAGCACGCGCCAGATGCCGCTAACTGGTGGAGCCGCCGGTACCTTTGGGCAGGTGCTGGCACTTCATGACGTAGAGAGGCTGGCCACCGGGCCGGTCACCGGCCGGCCGGTCCGCCATGCCCAGCTCCGACGCCAGGCTCAGGTGGGACGCCAGCCGCAGGTGTCGTGACAGCGCTGCAACACGCGGGGCGAGGCGGTGATGCCGCTGGCACGAGTCGCAGAGGCGAGCGGCAGGGTTGGTACAGGTCGCAGAGGCGAGCGGCAGGGTTGGTACAGGTCGCAGAGGTGAGCGGCTGGGCTGGCACGGGTCGCAGAGGCGAGCGGCAGGGTTGGTACAGGTCGCAGAGGCGAGCGGCTGGACTGGCACGGGTCGCAGAGGCGAGCGGCTGGACTGACACGGGTCGCAGAAGCAAGCGCCAAGGCTGGCGCGGGTTGCAAAGGCGGGCGGCAGGGCTGGCATAGGCCACAGAGGCGGGCGGCAGGGCTGGCATAGGTCGCAGAGGCGACCGGCAGGGCTAGCACAGGCCGCAGAGGCGGGCGACATGGATGAAACGCGCGGGTCAAGGTCACTGACGACAGCGCTGAAACAGATGGCAGTGGCAGACGCGGAGGTGGTAGGGGATCCACGACATCAAACACTGTTGCATGATTTTGCACAGTGAGGGATCACAGAGCTGAAATGCGCGGGCTCTTCAATCAGACGACCATTCTGAAGCATAGAGGTCACGGTCAGCACCATTCGCAAGCCAGACGGCAGAACACATTTGGTCATACTCCGCTCTTCACCACATCGGATGACACAGTCAGATCTTACAGGGCCGCACAACCAGCTGCGCTTGACGTGTGCGATCGGAGGACCGTGCTGCTTGACGTATGGGGTCGGGGGACGGTGCCGCTTGATGTGTGGGGCCGAAGGACAGTGCTGCTTGATGTGTGGGGTCGGGGGACGGTGCCGCTTGATGTGTGGGGCCGAAGGACAGTGCTGCTTGATGTGTGGGGTCGGTGGACGGTGCCGCTTGATGTGTGGTATCGGAGGACCGTGCCGCTTGATGTGTGGGATCGGGGAACGGTGCCGCTTGATGTGTGGAGTCGGTGGACGGTGCCGCTTGATGTGTGGTATCGGAGGACCGTGCTGCTTGATGTGTGGCATCGGAGGACCGTGCTGCTTGATGTGTGGGGTCGGGGGACGGTGCCGCTGATGTGTGGGGCCGAAGGACAGTGCTGCTTGACGTGTGGGGTCGGGGGACGGTGCCGCTTGATGTGTGGTATCGGAGGACCGTGCTGCTTGATGTGTGGCATCGGAGGACCGTGCTGCTTGATGTGTGGGGTCGGGGAACGGTGCCGCTCGATGTGTGGGGTCGAAGGACAGTGCCGCTTGATGTGTGGGGCCGAAGGACAGTGCCGCTCGATGCGTGGCATTGGAGGGCCGTGCCGCTTGTGCCCCCCCCAGCCAGCTTTGCCCGCCTCGCCAGCTTCCGCGCCATATGGTGAGGAGAGAGCACCACCTGTGTTTTCTATTCCACATTCGATGTGTTGGGGCGAAACACCTAAAATGGATCGATAACCTTTGACACGTAAACTACACCTTATGTTCCGTTGGCCGTGAGGCTAATCAAAGACCAGGTCAAAACCAGGTCAAACTATGGTTTTTCGTAAGAACGCAGCCTTTGCGTACAACCAGAGTATAGTTATGGCAGGATAGATAGCGGGTGGAGTACGCGCTATGCACGTAGTTTCAAGTGGCTATGTGAGGTTTCCTTATGTTACTTTATGACCCCTATGACCTTGTTCCGGGATACCCTTGCACCTACGAGTTACGACCTTCCTGTAGGAATGACATTTACACACCATACGAGCTCTTTTTGCTTTTGGCTGTTTTCGCAGGCTTCACTTAACGCAACCTTGACCTTAAACGACCCCTGCACAGGCATGGAGGCCATTTTACCGACTTTGCTTATGATGCAGTGTTTCAAACCAAGTCTTAAATAATTATCAGAACTTAGCTGATACACACCTAACCCGGAATGAGGCTAGTAAAGGCCGCGGAGTGTGATAACTGATACGTTACCAACCAATATCAATATCTTATAAATGTGAATAATACTACCTTGTTATGTCGATGACATGATGCGGTGGCACTCCAACTTTCACACCATCAAACCAGCGCAAAAATCTCGGGCACACAGACCTAACAGAATGTGATGAACCGCAAATTATCCGCATTTCCGACATGCCCTCTCAAGAATGGGTTCACAGGGCCATCAAGTGATAAACTAGGGACCTTTTTACAGGGCAGTTATAGTTTGGTTTAACTCAGCTATTCAAAGCTATTTCGCGCATGCAATGAACAGTTCTGGAGATGTATCCATGAAACCGGAAGTTGCACCAATCCTCTGGTCTGGAGAAGGTCAAGACGCATCAAGATCGTTTTGATAAACGAAGCCTCCCGCGAAAACAAGAATCGAAAAGAAATGAAATATTTCACATTAAGTCCAGTATCAACTTATAATCACGCAGATGGTACAAAACATATTAAATAATTGTGTTTGCAGAGCTCAAGCTGAGTGATTTTCTTCTCCTACCGCATTCAGCTTGCGCGATTGGTGCTGTCATCTGTTCTCCTTTGACATGCAGCGCGGGGCAAACAAAAGAAGAAGAAAACAAAAACAGCAGATACTTATATGTAAGTTTACATGCAAGCATACGCTTTCACTTACGTCTTTTACTTTTTGGTATTTCTGGCAGGCGGCGACGGCGCGTTACGCCGCGTTGTGGCTCGACTTCGACCTCTGACGGCTGCGACTCGTCCGGGGTCACGACCCAGCCGGAAGGCACCCATTCCCCCGAGTCCTGGCGCACCTCTGACACGTCCTCGCCGGTCGAGTCGTCGCTGGACGTCTCGGCCGCGGCTGCCTCGCCCATGAACACATCGTGCACGAGTCTGTCGAAGGAATTTTGCGGTCACCGATCGACCTACACGGGCTCTGAGTCTCGTGGACAGCTTCACAGGCCAGCGAAATGGAATGGCCCGTGACACGAACTTGCGACGGCGAGAGTACATCCGCGTGATCCTCACATACTGCTTTGTTAAACGGTGCCATAACACACAGCTTTCGTAAACACCAAATGACGTCAGCGGCATGAGTGAGCGACGATCCCTGCCTGGGGCGGTGGGCCAGCCCCTGGACAAACGGCGGTCTCTGGCGGGGGGCACCTCTCGTGCAGGCCGGCCCATGGCCGAGCTGCCTGTAGCTCACCTGTACGACTGTTCCGGCGCCTTAATGTGCTGCGGAAGCTGGTCAAAATACTGCCGAAACTGCTCAAACTCACTATCGGCCATGATGGCACCGTCCGACGGCCGGCGTCGGGCGGCGTGCGCAACCGCCTCGCCGAATCGATGACCAGCCGTCGGCGGGGAGGGGGACGATGCGGCGGGGGCGGGGGCGCTGCCGTCCGGGCCGGCGGCCGGGGCGGCCTCCTGAGGCAGAGCACGTCCGTCGCCGCTGCGGCGTTAGTGTGTGGGGAGTTGTGGTGGGCCCACGGCCGGCTCCTGCAGGCATCTGTCTTGCTGAAGTCATTCCGCAGGGAAAGAAGACAGATTCGTCGAGTGTTGGCTCCTCAATGAACGCTCTATCCTGTAGCTTGGGACAAGTAGGGCTTGAAACCGCTGGCAATGGAGGGGAGCCTGATTCCCATCTCCATGCCTGCACTCCGCTTTAACTTTGGAAAAGACCTTTGCATGCATGTGGCCCGATGCCGCTCCCGCACATGAACATACAAGTGCTGCCCCGAATATAAGTGGAGGACTCTTCACCAAGCGTCACCGCGCAGTCGAGGATGGATATTGTTGGAGGCTCGAATAAGCCATGCCAATAGAGCATTCAATCGTAGAGTTGCTCCTCTCGAAGTTAATTTGGCGTCTCGGCATCCAGTCTCGTTGTTATTCTCGCGTCGTTTGATCAGCACAACCCACGTCAGGCAGCAAACGCCAGGCGCCAGCAATCTCCTACGACGAATGAAGCACTAACACTTAAACTTTTCATCAAAATAGCTTGCAATCTGTGCGTTTCATTCACGCGTGCACCGTCGAAGCCCTCCCGCGGCCCAGCCCAGTTGGATCTCGTTATCCGGAGATGAGATGGCCCGAGCGCGAGCCAAGTCCCAGCTCGCAATCCCAGCCCCCATCTGCGCTTGGATGGGACTGGCCGGCTGCCGCCCATCGCCTCCCTCGGCGGCCGTGGGCTGGAATTCAACGGTCCAGGCTCCCCGGCACGGAGGTGATATCCGAGCCGCGTTTGTGACGTCACGCCCCCACGTCCGCGGGCTCAGCAGGGTTCTCCTCGAAGTCGCGGGCCCTGCACTGGCAACAGCGATGTACGGCGCTGTGTGTCAGTTTGGTTTGCATGTTTGTTTACTCTGCAAACGAGGTGTATGAAAAAGTGACATTGACCCTTTACTTTGGAATGGCCTCAGGCGTTAGCGGCTGGGTCTCTAACGCACGATGCCCGGTATCATTTGTTCCAGAGGACCACAGCATGACATTCCACCACAGAATGCCCTGTCATTTGTCACACTCAACCCGCGACACAATGTCCAACGGACGTCGCTACCTCGCCACTTCACTGGATGAGCGAGAAGATGTCCGAGCGTCGGAACGGCGGCGCTTGCCGCGGCGACTCAGTCCTCCTCAGTCCTCCTCAGCGTCACGTGCAGCCACAGGCCACGTCGGAGAGCCGCAGCAGTGCGCGCTCTGTCGACCACGAGCACATATGTTTGTGCAGGGTCGAGCAGTTTTTCACAGAAATGTGAACTTTGCCCATTTCACGACGGTTTATGAGTAGAAGTCGCAGAGGCGGATTCGGAATAAAAGATGAGAAGAGAAGGAACAGCAGCATTTTGGGGGACGTTTGTGAGAAAAGGTCCTTTCTGTCTGTTTCTGGTCAGCATCCAACGCGCCTATGCTTCGTAAGCTTGAATACCAGAGTCTGGGTAGCAGAATCGAATGCAACAGTGCTGCTGAAAGGCGAGCAATGCAGTCAATGCAGTGAATATTTCTGCGTGTTTAACCCGTGCACTTAAACGATCTAATCACTCATAAATCCAGGTGATTTATTTGGACTAGTTGACGTCTCTGCTTGTGTTAACAACGTCTGACATCTCTTTTATTGACAGTTTGCCCTTAGCAGGCCTTATTTTCTCCATGCACCATAACTGCTTATTCTAAACATAGATGGCGATGCCATCGAGTGATATTTTCATGCAACTAAGGCAGGCAAAGGGTCAAGGATCATGCCAGTGGTTTACAGTGATCATGCACCCATGATGCATGATCACAATCACAGTCATCATGCCCATGTGCACCGACGACTTCGCTTCTTCCACAATTAACTTTCCAAATGAGTTGATAATGGCCAGCGGCAGACAAAGTGGATGCTATTCATTTAGCAAGTGCCGATGTGGTGAAGCATAATATTGGCCCTTAGTTCCTACAGTTTTTTCTCATTCTGTAGCATCGACATGGTCATAACTGGTCGAGCGAGCTCCCCGTTATAGAAAAATGCATGCTCTTTGGGTCGATAATGAATGTATCACTCAAGGAAACATTTTAAATCGAGAACCGCAGATGCATTTTGCTCTGAGCAATGAGGAAAAATTGAGCGACAAATACTCTCTGCCTTTATTTATGTCCACCGCCTAAACCTCATAGTTCAAAAATCCGCATCCACATGTCAATGAATAAAAACTGCAAAGACCCAGGTAGTCACGGGTAGCTGGGTCTTTGACCCAACCACCGACGGATGGCTTAAGTGCAAAGAATCCGAGTTCCGCAGATGGCAGAGATCCAGAAAAGTGCCCGAAATGTGTTTCCGTCATGCTAATCTTAGATAAAGTCACTGATGAATGCCTGAGGATGCATGAGGCTGCATCAGATCATTTCCTGCAATGTTCAACTATGAGATTCTTTATCAGGTGTAAGTATCACCAGATTCAGGGCATTGTCCAAAGTAGGAAGTGATACATTCTCCCATATCTTGGGATATTGGTCACTGACTTTCTGCCTGCGACCCTCCTTACTGGCACATAATGCTGTGGCATGCATGGGTACAATTGACATTCTATTTCGCAACTGGCATCGTTCTTCCGTTTCCCGTTGGTTGTGACTTCGCTGACTGATCGAGACATCTGACGGTGCACACGCAGGGGAAGGACAGGGGAAGGGGAAGGAGAAATGCAACCACCTCTCGGCGAGCTCGGAAAGACACCGCCCACCTGCCACGCCCGGAATTGTTTGCGCAGCGAGCAGAGGCGCCATCGTAGCTCTCAGGGGAGCAGCTGCGCTCCAGGTCACAAGAACATCAAGTGTCGCCCAGGCGCCGAGGTCGATAGCTGTTTCCGGAGCTGTTTCCGGAGCCGGTGCCGGGATGGGGCGACCACGATCAGCGCCGCGTCGGCTCGAGGCACGCGCCAGACAAACAAAACCTACCGCTACCATGCAGAGTCTGAAAGGAAACTATTCCCGCGTGAATCCAGCGACGTCAAGTCGGGCACACGGATGTCAAATGTGTGAGCGTATTACGTAATCAAATGGACCTTGCTCTGGAGCAGCACGATGCGTACGACCATGCGAGTGAGAACTGGCCGCTCGGTGGGGGACTCGTGGTCACATTGGCACTGGTGGTGGGCGGCCTGCTGTTTCCGCGCTCGCGAGAGAGTCAGGAAGCTGGTCGGACCACTGATGGACGGAATAGTAGCCCGGCGACCTGTGAAGAATCCGGGTACGGCCGCGGCCTGCGGGAAGCACCGCAGCTCCTGACAGTGCCGCGCCGGCGGCGGAGGAGGCAGCCCCGCCAGAGTGCTTCCCGGCGTTCGTCGAACGCGGCGGACGGTGAGTGGTCCTGCTGCGAAGCGCCGCTCGGACGGAGGGACAAGCCGGCCGGTCGTCCTGCGCCCGTGGGTCGTACTGCTCTGTAAGACCTGTAAGTACGGCCCCCTGCCAGTTCGGCTTATACCGCGTGATCCCGCTGTTCGGAGATTCCATTAACAGCACCTAATCCTGTCACGTCGGGTGAGCCATCCATGTTACCTTATTTCCGTTTCTAGTCACCCGTTAGTCGGACGCTCAGCTGTCGTCGCTGGACGGGCTGGTCCGGTGCGCGGGCATTTGCGGGCGTCTACCGCATCAAGAAAAGTAAACTTGTCGCTCTCAGATTAACTCACAACTGCATCCAGTTTGAGCAGTCTATCATAATAATAAACATGTCGGAATAATAAATAGAAGCAGTTTGATAAAGTTGTGGAACAAAAGAAATGACACCAAAAAATCACTCAAAAGAAGAAATTTAAAGAAGCAGTGGCTACTACAAGAAATAGAACGACGAATAAAAGATACTTTAAGTAATACGATCAATACAAAAATGCACAGACCACATACTAACCACGTGTCGACCATGACCTACTTAAAGGGAGCGTTTCACATTTGAAGATATTAAAGCAAACATCAGATAGGAGGAAACAAGCTTACTTGCAAACTATTGGTATACTTTTAAGTGCAAAAGACTGCTCCAGACAAAGCAGCGCTCTGTTTAGTAAATGTGCTCCTCGTTACGTCGTTGTTTGAGTGCGTCATCGTACCTTGCAAGACATTGATTCACAACCAATTGATGACCTGTATATCCGGAAATTTTGCTCACCAACGCCAGATATGAACGACTCGACCATCACACTTGTATTGGCCTTGATCACCGCATGACTTATGCGATGTCAGGATTTGAATGACGTTATTATGACTTTATAGATGACTGAGCGACTTTGAAATACTCTATCCGAAATAGTCTGCACATCTTCGCGGTCATGTAGCTCAGAAACTAGAGTGGTTTAGGTCTTAAGAAGAGCAGGGCTGTGTACTGCGCCGAATGATCTTCAAGATGGTTATTTCAGCTCAAAACCCCATAGAAATGTGAAACACTCCCCTTAAGCCCACGCCCACGGGGGCAGCTTATGCCGCACAGGAGCTCGCTCATCACTCGGTGCTTCCCTGAATGGAACGTGATTGATTGGCTTTTACTCGCACTCACGGTATTGAAAGTGGAGGGTCAGCTCGCCGAACCGCCGTATGGCGCCACGAGCGAGCTGAAGTTCACATTGTACACTGCAATCGAGTATACAAACCTTGCACCGAATTCATCTCGAGGTTTTCTTTTCAACACACCCGCAGTGCAATCAAGTGTTATGCGTAACGTGCCGTCTGGTCCATGGTCGGGCCAGGGGGAGTTGCAGGTGGCATCGACCGGCCCAGCTGCCGGTTTGGTGGACGGCAGCTCCCGGGCTCGCTGCCGGTCAGTAGACGGCAGCTCCCGAGCTCGCCGCCGGTCTGATGGACGACAGCTCCCGAGCTTAGCTGTCGGTCAGTAGACGGCAGCTCCCGAGCTCGCCGCCAGTCCGATGAACGGCAGCTCCCGAGCTTAGCTGTCGGTCGGTAGACGGCAGCTCCCGGGCTCGCCGCCAGCCCGATGAACGGCAGCTCCCGAGCTTAGCTGTCAGTCGGTAGACGGCAGCTCCCGAGCTCGCCGCCAGTCCGATGAACGGCAGCTCCCGAGCTTAGCTGTCGGTTGGTAGACGGCAGCTCCCGGGCTCGCTGCCGGTCAGTAGACGGCAGCTCCCGAACTCGCCGCCGGTCCGATGAACGGCAGCTCCCAAGCTTAGCTGTCAGTCGGTGGACGGCAGCTCCCGACCTCGCCGCCGGTCTGATGGACGGCAGTATCCGAGTTCAATTGTCGGTCGGTAGACGGCAGTTCCCGGGCTCGCTGCTGGTCGGTAGACGACAGCTCCCAAGCTCGCCACCGGTCGGTAGACCGCAGGGTGACCACAGCAGCATATGTGCAACGGAGCAGGCTTGCAACAACAGGACCTTGCAACAGCTAGCGACTAACGAACCACTAAAAGACGGCCTGACGGCGTCGGCACTATTGAACTACAGCCTGCAAGGTCGACTGCTGGCAACAACCGTGGCGTGCAGCAGGAGCCGATCGAGTCTTTCGCGGTCGCACCGCCGCTCACGAACGGCGACCCGCTGACGGCAGCGACCTTGTCCCAAAGAAGGGTGCGGCTCTACAGCAGGGTCGAAAAACGGCGACCGCGTGACTTGCGGTCGCTCGCTGGACACTGCAAATGCCCCGGTCTCATCACACTCAGGTTCGGTGTGACATGCTGACAAAGGTCAGGGTTTGACATAAGAGGGGCCGCTCGAATCAGCTGAATAGCCGCGCCTTCGACGGATGGCCGGGGTCATAAGGCAATGTCATAGTGCACGCGCCGGCGATGGTGCGACGAAAAGCTTGGTGTTAAGGTTTGATATCCGACCTCAAGCTGGCAGGAAACTAGGCAAGCTGAGGTGTTAGGAGTCGTGACTGTCGTTTCTTGCTTGTATTTCCCGAATTCCCGTCACAGTGTTGATTGTTATGCCCTCGGCTCGCCACCACGTTCAGTACGTTCAGTTCGTGACAACACCGCGACGTTGGATACTAATATATGCACGAGGTCAAAACGACAAGTCTCATACGTAATCGTTCTAATTTGAAACAAAAGACATTAAGCAAATTACACGTACAAAGCTGCATGTACTCAGAGTGCAAATGCATGCAACCGCATTAACAAACATAATTGCATACATGTGAGCGTACAGTAACACAGGCCAATAGGCAATGTAGGCAATGGATTCCAAGCTACCGCGGCATGACAAAGAAATGCTCGCTCGGTGGCCTCCAGTGAACACCTGGGGCTATAAAAAATATCGGCATGGAAGAGTGCGTCCCCCTTAGTGAAACGAAGGAGCGTGGCTTCAAAAAAGATTGCAAAGCAGGGGGCGAATTCCCGCATATCGGCGCTTTGAATGCTTCCAGCACGTTCGCCTCCACCAAGTTATCAGTTGGGCAGCCCAGAGACTCCAGGGTCGGTGTTATCGAATTGTCTGCCAACGACAACGCTGGTGGCAAAATTTACAACTTTTTGAGTTATCTGCCCCTGGCACTTGAGAACAGTTGCCCCTGGCAGTTGAGAACATCGGGAGTAAAGTAAAGCCGGAGGTGTCGCAGCGAGACAATAACCCCGTGACATTCTGGCACGGCTCTGGTGACGTGCTTGTCCCACGAAAACGTTGAGTCTGTGGTCAAACCGAGAAATTTGGTCTGCCGTGAAGACCTGACAGCCTCGCCATCTGTATTGAAGGGAGTGTTCCACATTTGTATGGGATTTGGGGCTGAAAAAGCCAGGTTTAAGATCATTCAGTGCAGCTCACAGCCTTGTCTTCTTAGGGCCTACACCCCCCCCCCCCCTCCCTAGTTTCTGGGCAATGTGCCTATTTCGGGAGACTATTCCAGGGTCACCCAGGCATCCATCCATTCTGCTTACGTCACACCATGACGTCTTAGGCATGCTATCACGTGGCGACTGCCATGACGCCCCTCCGCTCCTGTGTAAGCAAATTCAGCGACGATGGCAATATGTTGCAACAGATGATCATCTGCCTTGCGCCAGATTTCTTAAGTCATGCTGGCTGTCGAAATTGGCGCCTGTTTGTTTCCAAACAGGGTTGTCAACTGACGTCTGCAAGAGTACCGGCTGATAAAATGGGCGGCGCATATGGACCTTCCCTGAATCTCGCCTGTTAGGGTGCACACTGGCGATATGGGCCTTAGTTTGTCTCTTAGTTTGTAGATAGAACGAAATGCTAGGAGGGCTCGAGCGGGCTTTTCCAAGCATTTTCCAGCGTGTGTCCAGATGGTTCCATTCAAGGAACAGGCGGGAGGGCTCTCAGAAATAAACAAATGCCAACACTACTCGGCGTGTTTAAGAAGCTTACGTTACAAAAATGATAACAGATGGCAGGACCATCTGTGACGTAATTGGAAACTCGTTCTTTTAATAGTGGTGGGTTGAGGTGTGTGCACCTTAGACGTACTCACCAAATAACTAGTGCAGGGTGGACAGCTGCGATAATTAGAAGATGACAAGTATTGCCGTTATATGCAAGGTTTGTCAGAATAAAGGCAATACAGCGCTTTGTGAAATATAATGTACAGCAGCCTGCGAGGCAGCGGGCAAAGGCACAAATTATATCCAATTCATGTCCTTACCAAAATGAGACCATAAAAGAAGACGATCTCCACTTTGATGATAAGCAGTTGGAAAGTTTTACCAGTTGCATGGTATGCAAGGTTGATCATAATGGAAAAGGGTTATATCCACTTTGCATCCTTAGCGCTGACAATATGTCCGGTTCAAGCTATGCCTGCCTACCTAACAGCAGTACGATATGACTGAATGCAGTGTCCTTGGAACAAATCTGGTTTCGGTCAACTACGCACTCTTCAAAATAATTATTTATTGCTTGTTGTTATCTATTCCGAAACATCAGTAGATACATTTATCAAGCGCTCGGGCGGGGGAATGGAAATGACTTTTCCCGAAGGTTTTTCCAAAATGGCTTCCGAACGGCCCGGCGGAGCGGCGTCAAATGTCGCATAGCTGTAGACATTTGAACAGCGAATCGTTTGGCATTAAACATTTAGGTGCACTTTGTAACGTCACTGATCTATGGCAGGTCAAAGTCAGCCCATCATTTCAGCGGAGTCAACTTCTAGGGAATCGTTCAATCTGATATAACAGCGGAGTGTTAGACGAAGCCAAACATCTCTGAGATACTTTTCTAGGCAACACAAATATTTAATGAGCAAATTTCGTTGACCTAAGGTCAGGTACAAAGGTCAGGCCAGGATCAAAACCAACCTGTTTTATTGCTCTAGGGCTTGCTGTATGGGATAATTTTTGGTGCTCATTTCCAATTTATTGATAGCAGGAACCGCATTATAAATCTTCCATGGACTTCTCAGGGGTCAGAATAGGTCATTGACCTGAAATGACGCAGGTAATTTTTTTTTAGAAGCATGCTGCCTAGCGTAGTTTTTGTTGCTTATTCAAATGCAAAACTCAGAGCAGTCTTGTATGATTTTGGTCGCCATGACCTTTAAGAGGTCAAAAAAGGTCACTGACCTTAACTGAGCATGTGAAATTTTGCTTAGAACTTGCTAAGAAAGCAGTTACCTAGGTTCCTGGGGCACTTTGGAGAACTACCAAGAATTTGCCCTTGTTTGACCTTATTGACCCGAGGGTCACCTATGAACCTCAAAGTTTGACCTAAGTGAGTTCACGCACGAGTCAACACGCCCTGTAAATTTGGAATCTCTAGCTGTCTTAGTTTCCGAGATCTCAACGGGGTCAAACTGACCCCTCACACCTGAGCGAAGGGTATCTAGCCGGCCACCCGCAAGCGTGTTAACCTTCGAGCGTGTGCAGGTCTCCAACGCAAGCAAACCTTTTTAAATGTAAACAAGTTACTCTGACGCAAACATTGTGTTATATTATATCAACCCCCATATATATATATATATATATATATATATATATATATATATATATATATATATATATATATATATGTTCATGCGATGCGATGTTATATATTGTAAAAGCGATGTTTTATATTGTATCATATATGCGATGTTCAAAATTGTAAAAGCTGTAACAACCTGCGCTGCGTGCCACATTCTGTCCCGCTGTGTTACCGGAGAATTAAAACAAGCTAGTCAAATGTTAGCACCAAAGACATGACAATTTACTAGTCGCTACGTTCGGAGAGCCCTTGAAATGTATATATATATATATATATATATATATATATATATATATATGTATATATATATATTAACTTTTGAATACTTTGGACTCTGGGTGAAACACGACAAGACTCGGCGGCACGGGTCAGGCGGACTGGCAGGACACATTACCGGCTGTAATTTCACTCGCGAGTCACGGGTGTCGATTTGTGTCCTTCTGAGAAGGCCACTGATCCCTCCAAAGTCCAGTCACCTAAAGGGGAGCTGTCCCCCCTCCCCCCTCCCCGCAACCTCCTGGAGCATGCAGAACAGTAAATCGCATGTACGTGTAGAACAGTAGCAGTATGCGCACGCAGACAATTTAAAGTAAGAGCACAAACTTGCATAGATTCTAAAGGTTTTTAATAATTGTCTCATGGACGAAAGGAACAAAGAAAATGCGAGCTACGATGTCAGTTTCAGTTGAATGCAGCTGACGAAGCTCGTCAAGCTCTTAGAGTTCCGCATTCGAACCATGTCTACTGGATCATCTCCTGTTTTGCTGCATTATGCGTGTTTAAATTGCACAATTCATATGCCTTGTTAACTTTGGTCTGGTCTTGAGCTGTGCCTGAGCGGTCAAGCATTAGCGATGTTCAAAATTGTAAAAGCTGTAACAACCTGCGCTGCGTGCCACATTCTGTCCCGCTGTGTTACCGGAGAATTAAAACAAGCTAGTCAAATGTTAGCACCAAAGACATGACAATTTACTAGTCGCTACGTTCGGAGAGCCCTTGAAATGTACCAAGCTGCACTTCGACGTGAACATTCAACAAAACAGTCACGAAACGAAAACCTAATAGTCCATTTGCCATCCTTATACTTCCTTTATGAGACTCTTTAATGTCGCCTGCCGGGAACTTTTTTCCCAGAAATATGTCCTATGTAGCCAGGAGCTCCAACTTGGCTTATTTGCCACCTTTGCAGTTTTGAGCATTCCTGAAAACAGAGAATGACAACCGTCCCCATCTTAAATGCAAGTCTAGTTTCAAAGTTTTTTTCTCGATGGTTTGGAGGCTCATGTGACACCGGTTTTGAGGGGTTTTCTGTGCCAGTGAGTCTATTTGTGCAGTTATATGTAGTGAATGGTTGCCAAAGCCGCAGTGAAATCGAGAGCCAAAGGCCAAAATTGATCATGCATCAATGAAATACCCTCTGCTGATCAATATATGGCGTTTGTTGTCTTCTCGTACTCGTACGTACGAGCGATGTGATGTGTACACATCACTCGTACACTCGTACGAGTGATGGTGAGAGGGCCATGCCCGCACGCCCATTTTTCATCCCATGCACAAACTCTACAGCCGTAATTCTCCATTTAAAACTTTAGATTGTTCAATTTTCGGACTCTCCTAGGCGTTTCACCCTGACACTTTCTAGAATGCGACTTTTGGTTCGGCACACGTCGGACTGCTGCACATGTGACGGCTTGACATTCAAGGTTTCCAGAAATCCTCAACTTTAACATTTGGAACAGCCAAGCTCCATCAAATATTGAACATGCAACATATCACGAGTGAAAATATGGAGACATAAACACTGACGATGACAAAATCCGTGTGTTAGTAAATGAGCAAAGACTTGCGATGTAGCAGAGCCCTGTAGATACATGGGTGCGGCCAAGTGCAATAAGGTCATCCTCTTCCATACCACACAGTAAATGCTCGCGACTCTTTTGTCTAAATCGTTTTCACTATATGCTTGCCCATATTTATCAGTCTACTTTTACTTGTTTGGTTTTTCGTCTTTTGAATTGTTTTCCAATTTGACTTTTACTCTGTACCCTACCACACCTTTTCCTTTGACTGTTTCCGATTTGACTTTTGTCCTTGTCGACTTTTATCCTTTTCGCCTATTTGCCTTTCAACTTTTTCCCGATTGTACTCTGCACCCTATCTGCTAATATCTCTTTCGACATTTTATACGCGGACCTTTTGGTTTGGCTTTTTTAATCGGCTTTTTGACCCCGTTGACTTTTATTCCATTCTACTATTTTCGGTCGCCTTTTTCTGTACGAATCTTTCCACTCGACTTTTTTCTCTAGCAACCAGACGGAGTATACACTCGGTGCTCGTACGAGGTTTCCCCAAGTGGACACTTAAGCCCACTTATGGCTAGTGCATGAGACCCCTGATAAATGTGGCGTTGTGAGGATGTAAGACGAACCGAGAATGTGGAAAGAACGGTGAATGCCACTTCTTTCAATATTCGACGCCTGGTGAACATGACGCT
Organism: Pollicipes pollicipes; assembly: GCF_011947565.3. NCBI lineage: Eukaryota > Metazoa > Arthropoda > Thecostraca > Pollicipedomorpha > Pollicipedidae > Pollicipes > Pollicipes pollicipes. The sequence goes on along the minus strand of NW_023596297.1, from coordinate 28,883,735 downwards.
GCATTGGAAATGCCGGAGGTAAAATGGTTTGCCATTTCCCTTCCTTGAGCCGTGCAAAGATAAATCGTGATCCAGCACCTGACTCTGGTGACGAGACCCTGGGGAATTCAGCGTTGCAGAATTAAATCAGGCTTTCAGATCGCAAGAGAAAAATGCTGCTTCTTGTACGGCAGTGCGCTGGTCTTTTAGCACTTTGTCATGCCGATGAAGAACTAGCCCGGGCGAAATAAAACCGGCTTAATCAATACGGCATGCATCCATTCAAAGGGAATTGACGCACATATCAGGCGCACAGCAGTGATTGAGTAGCATGCATGCACGTGCCGATCCTATCATATGGATTTTCTACAGGACAATAACAACGTATTTATCCCACCTTTGTTTAAACAGCGCATTTCATGCATCTTAACAATGTCCTGCATTTGTCCATGCATTTTTGTCCTCAATAACATAAAACATTGCTCAGTATGTGTTGTTTAGTATGAGTTATATAACATAATTAAGTATTGTTGAGCTTTAGTTATTACAAGAATGTTTATTATAATCGCTGATGGCATGGCACAGCTGACTTGAAAGATCATGGTCCGACACCAGATTCAGGCCAAAGGCATCGCACGTCGCTCGGGAGCCGGTTAATATAGTAACTTCAATAAAGTACCACTGTTTTAGGCGGGGTGCTGCACCCTTTATCCAAATAAAAAGGGAGAAATTGGAGTAGGTTGTGCAGGTAGAACTGGATCTGTTAATATAGCCGGCTGCTTACCACCCCACGGACAGATAACATATCAGCTTGTCGTTTAGAGCAGTGCATCTACTAACCCAAGAACACCCTTCCTCCCTTAATAAAGATCTGTACTTGCTCTTACTGCCAAATAGCAATCGTAGCAGGTGGGCGGGGAAGCGATGCAATCAACTTAACACACCTAATCTATAAGACGTGTTAAGGTTCGTAAAGCTATCCTGAAAAGCTTCGGAGCACGGGAATGGCCTAAGCCGCTCATAACTAAACCAATTCCCGCTCCCCTCACAAAAAAAAATAGGTACCGCCGCTCATGGCCGCTAGAGAAGAGAGCCTTAGACGTCTTGCAGCGGCCTCTAGAGGGGTGTGCTACTTAAATGTATTACAATTTGTATTATGAAACTCGAAACATGACTTGCCTTTTCTCAAAATAAAATGGACAAGTCCGTCGAGAAAAATGATAGGGGGGGGGGGGTAGGTCGTCGGGTCTTTGCCCCCCCCCCAATTATTTACAAAAATTGTCATCTTGGCGGGACCGGAAAATGACCGGAAACGACGATACGCCCCCTAGTGTTCTACCCACGGGACCACTTGCCCGTAAAAGGCAAGGACCTAGTAAATGGTCGATGAAGAGGATCAAAATGAGGTAAGAAATGAAAAAGCCAATACATGCTTGACTGAGAACGCCCATTCTTTGGAAGAATCCACTTGTGAAAACGACGTGTTAAAAGTTTTGAGCCTGCGCGCTCGCAATCTCAGGGGCAGGAAAAACCATGATCGGGGTGTTGCACTGTCCGTAAAACCGAACGGCTTTGGCCACTGCAAATACCCCAGGCGGTGGGCCCCGGACGCGTGAGAACGATCGTCCTGAACTAATGCTTCCGAAGGTCTTTTAAGATCATTTCAGGTCGTTCAAAGACGAGACTTGGGCGTAAATTTCGCCTTTAAAAGCTTTAGGTTGTTCGCTGAACACATAAGCAGATACGGCAACACGAAAAATAAAGATTACTTTACTCTCCTTTCGCTCACTCTACCTTTACTCTTCTAGTTCCTTCACCAGATTGTAGCCACAGCTCACAGTACTGTAAATGCTAATCAACCTTGGAATCGCGTAGGTGAAATGTACAGCCGTAATGTTTTATAGACGCACGAATTAACGTTCTAGAGCGTTCAAAGGGGCTCGATGCAAACGCCTCGTCATTTTGGCCTGTCCTTTGACCACTGCCTAACGTAAGCCGCGGGTCTATCCAGCGCTGGCTATGGAAACTGCAACGTCGTGCGTCGGGCTTTGTTTCCATAACTTGCGAGCACGCATGTTTAGAGAGGCTTGTTTGCTTGTTAGCACAATCCTTGTTAGCAGGCACGCAGGTTCTTCGGTGCAACACTTTCAACCAGTATTTATTCCACGGCTTCAACTCAAGGGCGGAAAGGTTGTCTACCACTAATCCTTTCTCACATCCCAGCCTCGTAATCAAAAACGGGTCCGCATGGCAAGAAGCTAAAGCTAATGATGTCATCCCTTTTCCATCATCAGCACTGGCTCAATTCACTTCAGATCATGAACTGATGTAGGCAAAACCACTGTCAAACACAGTGGTTCACTAGTAACTCTAATTCCCACGTCAAACATTCATATTTGCCAGGCTCATCTGTGAGTAAATGTACAGTAACTGCATTGCAGAATCGCCGTCATGCATCAGCTGCTGTCACAGACAACCGGTTTGTTCGCAGATGCACTGAAATCTCCTTTCAAAGACGGCCGCATGATCCTCGTGCAGACGACCCCTCTCCGCGAACCAGGACATTTTAGCTCAGAGCGGATATTGTGGCATTGTGTGGCATATTAGCTTATATTTCGTGAACCGATTGCTATCCATGTAAAAATCACATTAATTGTTAGTTCCTGAATGGCAATGTAACAGATTGCTTGCATTAAGCATTATAATTCAACGATTTGGAGTGAACATCTGGCTTATGGCACATTATTTAAACACCATGTGTAATTTGGACACAACGCAATGTGCAAATTGCTTTGCCATGGGCGACCATAGCTACGAACAGGTGTGGATCCAGGAATTCCAACCAGGGGAAGGACCCTCTACAGGAAGCGCCCAAATTAATCAACAGGCGCCAACCGTAAGCGCACAAGTTAAATCACGATTGTCTATTTCATAAAGCCGCTGAAAATACCTGAAAGACCACAAGGCACACGCGCTTTACTCGTGAATCTACTCTAAAGCGATTTATTACCGTGTCACATGCCACCAGCCCCGTATAATGTGAGCGAGTTGCGTGCCCGCATGGCAGGTACTGGAAGACTGTCATGATACTGGGACACGCAGTATTCTTAATGGCTTTATTTGACTAATTGGGTCGACAGCTAGATTGCAAGCGTATTACAGGAAACAGCTATTCATGTTTAGGGTTTTCAGCTTGCACAGAATATACTCGCTGTTTGAAATATCACAACATTTTGCTTTGCTGCCTTCGACCAGTTGCGCACGCTAGTTTCAAGAAACACACATTACGACTATTAATTGTGCAGATGATATTATCGCAATGTGTAACTTAAGCCGCTTTCAGATCAAGGCACCGGCAGTACGGGCTACCGCCCTAATGTGTCATTCTAATCCCCGGGACACGTGATACCGCGGTAGCGTGGCACGATCCCCACCATCCAACTACACCGGTGCGGGATCGGGCGCGACACGCGGGAGCTGTCGCGGCAGGAGCGTGGTTCGCGAAGGCACTGAAGCGCAGTTCACTGACGCAAATTACATATTCCGTCGGCATAGGTGATTTCCTGTCATACTACGCGCTGCAGGCTCACTTATTCTACAAGAGCGCCCTCAAAATACTAATGCCTTATTTGTGCGGCTTTTGTCTTGTGTCTTGAAACTTGAATGTCCTGGAGGAGGCGCGAACGATTTTTCAAGCACCATGCGCGATGTTCAAAACACCAAGGTCACCTGCGACACCTTGTGATGCCACTTTCCTTTCGGACGTCTTCATCGCTCTCATACGTATCACGACATGTTCAGACTTCAGAGCACAAGTCAAACCGAGTCGAACTGAGTAGACAGTCAAGCCTGGCGAATCGTGCTGCGAGTGATAGCCTTGCAATAAAGCTTTGCGACGGTGGACATATGTTCAGTGCTGCCATTCCTGGTATGCCGCTGCGTCGTACGAGATACATGTGTTGTTTCTTTCCACGGTTGTTCATCACACGGGCAGGTTCAGATGGCAAGATTACCGCGTTCCTTCATATGTTCAGTGCTGCCGTTCCTGGTATGCTGCTGCGCCGTGCGAGATACATATGTTGTTTCTTTCCACGGTTGTTCATCACACGGCCAGGTTCAGATGGAAAGATTACCGCGTTCCTTCATATGTTCAGTGCTGCCGTTCCTGGTATGCTGCTGCGCCGCGCGAGATACGTGTGTTGTCTCTTTCCACGGTTGTTCATCACACGGGCAGGTTCAGGTGGAAAGATTACCGCGCAGTTCCGACAATACGCTTACGATTTACACTAGCGCGACGCGCAGCACGGTAGGCACCCAATGATCAGAACGCCATGCAGCAGACAGACATCAACATAGCATACCAGCTTACGTTCGGACGGCCAGCCTAATACACGTAGCACGTGCGATGTGCGAACACATATTGTCGTCGCCCCAAAATGACCGCAGCAGAGAAGTTGAAGACTTTCTGCAGTTTCGGGACGTTTCAACGATTTGCGCCGCCACGCTCTTGGACACAATGACGTGGCACTTGGACACGTTGACAATGGGCACAATAGCGCGATACTTGGATACAATGACATGGCACTTCGACGCCACGCCAGCAATAGTCCTTGGACGCCTCCTAGCCTATTGAGCCATTTTCAGATGTTGGGAGAAACATCGAAGGCCTTTACCGTGAACCGAAACCTTGAAGATATTTCCAGCCTGCAGCGGCACGCTTGGAGCCTTGGGGTCGTTCCTTAGGACTTTGGGCGTCCTGTTATGTTTTAGGGCGTGCTAGTCATCAGGACACATGTGCAGGCTTCACGGCCATTATAAAAGCCTTAAACGTCGATCATGCGGAGATTTGGATGCCTTTATGTGCGCCTTTTGGAGGGCGTTTTTAATGCTGTTTTCCCCATTAATGTGGCTTGTTTAGTTCATGACATGGCATATCGGATAATTTTACCAATAACTTTGACTATTGATCATTCACCCCTTTGGCTCGGCTCAGGGGCGTGGACAGGATTTTACAATGCGGGGGGGGGGGGACAGAACTCAGGTATTTTGCACTGAAAACCGAGTTTGACACACTAAAGGCGAGCCAGCTGTTTTGTGTGTCATGAAAGCACATCGCGTTTTATCATTCTTTCTGTACGTACAGCTGAAATTCTTAACTATCACCTTTCAGTCACGTACATTTAAAGTCACTCCACAAATTTGCTATAAAGGTGCTCCTGTACGCCAGGCACGCAGCCAGGGCCTTGGCAAGCGGGCACAGAGTTGACAAAAGGCCTCTTGATCGTGAAAAGGCCCTCAAAAAGTCTCCGGAAATGACCCATTTCTTGTGAGGTTATGCTTCATTTGAAATGTTAAGCTCTTATCTCCTACAGCTAGAAGAGAAACCAGAAGCTACAGCGAGATCGGCGCTGTCTGAATCTCATAGTCATTCAATTTCAGAACTGCCTTAACTATATTGAATTGCTTTAAATGACTGCATGAAATCTATCGTAGTCGTTCTTCATTTTACAATGACCCCGCGGGCTCCTTCCAATTCGATAAAACTGAGAGGCCTTCTCATAATTCTTGTCTTGGCCCTACAGACATGCTAATGACCCCGCCGATGTAGATTCTAGACTGAAATTGGCCAAAACAGTTCGTATTAACATGAGATTGATAATAAAAGCAGATTGGCCTGTACAGCGCCACCGCGAAGTGGTGCTGGAACCTGGTGGTAGAGCTGTGGGAGTAAAGATAGAACCTCTATTTTTCGTGTTGCCATAGCTGTTGATCTGTCCAGAGGACAAGTTCAAAGCTGTAAAAAGGATAAGCCCAGCCTAATCTTTGAACGGTATGAGTGAATTATTAAGACACTCGGGAGCATTATTCCACGACGGTCGCTCTAGCTTGCACGTCAACCGCCGCCTTGTGCTATTTGCAATGGCCAACGCTGTTTGGTTTTACGGAAAAGACAGCCCAGGCCATTGCTCTTCTTGCTTCCATGGTTACCGACGCGCAGGCTGAAACCTTTTCATAAGTCGTTTCACTGGTCGATTCTGCAAAAGAAAAAGACTCTCTGGCAATTATGGAATGCCCTAGTACGTTATTAAACTTATTCTGACCCGCTCGTTTCAACACTAATCGAATCTTTGTCTGTTTCCGGGAACGGAGCACCTTGAGTAGAACATCAGGGGCACATTATTCTTCCCGGTCAAGAACTGAAGGGGTATTCCGCTCCACCGCGAGGTGTTTTCCGGCTGTCATTCTGGCGACACGGAGCCGGATCCCCCGGTCGATTCGGATGCCCTTAGAGGAATGCATCAATCACATTTTTCTCCTCCCTGACACGGGAGGCCCTCTGACCCGCGCGGTTGGCCATGATTAGACGCAGGAACCCCCACTGACGCAACATCCCTGATCGCCGCAGATGGTCCACTAATTGTCACATAGTCTCCAGTTCGGCTCACCGGACCCATGTTGGAGTTTGCTTGAGCATACACCGTTTGATACTGGAGGCCCTGACAGGCACAGGACCCTTCCATTGTATCAGTGTGAACACTCATTATAAGTTATCAGGTTTCCCTTCATCCCCGACCAACGCAAGAGGCCCTCTGTCATTTGAGGCCCCGTCCTTGTCCATTTTAGCAAATGTTTCCCTGGCCGACTCGACACCCTTTGTTGACAAAGAACACCACGCTAGGCGCCGTGGGCCCCTGACCGATATAGGAACCCGCATTGTTGTAGAGGCCCCATCCAGTGCAAATCCCGGCCCGGCCTTGCCCCTGCTTGGCAAATGGACCCCCAGAGCTCAGACCGACGCAGAGCCGACTGTCGGAGTTGGTGATCTTTGGCCGAAACAAAACAAACAGGCATTGGAGATCACGGCCCTACGGGCGGGGGTCTCTAATGTGACCCACAGCCAGCCGTTCGGACCCTTCAGACATCCAATCGGGTATGTCCTGAGGGCCCCACTTTGGGCCTCAAGAGACCCTTCCGCCCCTTTTCGGGCCCCCTCAAACCCCGCTCCTGGCCGATTCGGGGCCACTTGCTGCCACAGGACCCCTGTTAGGCATTGTGTCTCCTGACCAACACAGGAGCCTCCTATTGAATCAGTTGCCTCGAGCATTGTAAATCGCGGGCATGGCCTCGTTCCTGCTTGAGGAATGGATTCCAAGGGCCTAGACGGACATGGAGTCGATTATTTAGCTCCATGTCAAGGCCCTTCATAAAAGAGATAAAGAACCCTCTTAAGAGGGCCCTCATAGAAGCCCTCTGAATGACTTTTCAGCTTGCGCTTCTGTGGGTAGGGGCAAGACCCGGGCCCAATCGGGCCCTTGGTCTTTCGTCCCGAGGGGCCCTTTGGCACCTCTTCGGACCTCCTCAATCAAAGCCCACTGGGAGTTATTAGCCGACGTATCACCCCCCGGTTGACAATTTGGGTCCCTGACCGACGCAGGGAACCGAACCATTGTTTCATGGACCCAAACCAATGCAATTCGTGGCCTCCAGTCTTATTCTTGCTTGGGAAATGGACCCCCAAGGCTCAGACTGACAGGGAGCGAACTGTTCGGTGTACGTGGTCTCTGGACAACTTAGTCACCCGCATCGTTTCAGGGATTCCTCAAGCGGTGCAAGAGGACCTCCGACTTACGTTGTGCGTAACAACTTTGCGGGCCTCGATTTTGCATGTGACCTATAGCCAGTCATTCAGGCTCTCATGCCCTCCATCCGGGCCTTTGATCGTCGGTTCCGATGGGCCGCCCGGACACCGCTTTAGGCCTCATCGAACACTTTCCTTAGACGGCTCGGGGTTCTTGCGAGCACAGGACCCTCTGTTAGGCGCTGTGGGTCCCTGACAGATGCAAGGGCCCCGACCAGTGTAAAACGCTGACCCAGCTTTATAGCTGATTGGGAAGTGGACCCTGATGGGCAGTGGAAGAAGTGGTGGTTGGGAAGAAACACTGACCCAGCTCATAGTTGATTGGGAAGTGGACCTTGATGGGAAGTGGAAGAAGTGGTGGTTGGGAAGAAACACTGACCCAGCTTTATAGCTGATTGGGAAGTGGACCTTGATGGGAAGTGGAAGAAGTGGTGGTTGGGAAGAAACAATGACCCAGCTTTATGGCTGATTGGGAGGTGGACCCTGATGGGAAGTGGAAGAAGTGGTGGTTGGGAAGTTGAAATGGCGGCGTTGATCCCATGAGCTGGACTTCCCTGTCACTCTCGACCGCTCAGGGGCCGACCACACTGGTTGTGGGTTTCCAATTTTCTCGGAGAATCTGCGATGTCCCTGCGGTAAACCGCGATTAACTGCTGCACAGGTTCTAGATTGGTCTTGAGAACGGATGAGCGGTCACAAGTAGTCACCTTGAACAACCGATATGTCTCCTCTGCGTCAACACTGAGGTGACATGTGAGGAAGCGTCCGACTTGACCTAGTGAGAACTGGTGCGATACGTTCCGGTAGCGAGCGAAATGGTGTCACTGGAACGGCTCGCACCTGCTTTGAAGCGTCGAAATAGCACGCCAACCACACCATTATTTCCGCGACCCAGAACATCCTGCCACGGCTAATGGTTACACCACACAACTTTCACGTGATGCACACTACCTCGCATCGCGTTATATTCATAGACTCGGATTCAGCTGATCTTTCTAACCTCTTCTGAAACCGACACGGACTTCTACATTCTGCGTATTCAAACAAAGCGCAAGAGTTTTGCGAACCGAACAGCGCTGAAATAACACGTAAACGTGCCGTCGACAGCCACCAGCGTGCCAACAGTGATGCCAGGAGCCTGTACTGCAAGTAGTGCCAGGGGTGGAACTTTGTATCTCTTTGAGTGTCCATGCCCCCAACCCACTTTTTAGCTGGGCCCCCAAATGCTGAGCTGCACCCCCCCCCCCTTCCAACGTTGGGCTGGTCCCCCTTGTATTTGGCTGGGCCATCGCCATACTTTGCCCGGCCTTCACAAAATGGAACCTGTCACCCGATACCGTATCAGTTTTTGAAGTAAAGACAATTCAAGGGTTTGTGAGGACTCACAATTTAGTATTTAAGAAAACACTTACATAACACAATGCCCAATGGCTTACGTAAAACGAAACCTACAAAAAGCTGCATTGTGCAAGTCGCTAACCGCACAGCGAACGCTTGCGCATCATTGGGGGTTTACAACGCTTGAGACCATATGGGAAGGCCCGCTTCTCATCCTGGCAGAAAGGGCGGGCACCGCGGAGATCCAAACACTCCCGTGAATGGCTAAACGCAAAAACGATAACATGTACACATTGTCTAACTCGTAATGCTATTCAAGCGATATGTCAGAACGCCAATATTGAAACGTTGGTGATGGTTGCAGAAAGCGGCAAAAGTATAAAATTTGTAGATTTTTGGCGCGATGCTTTCTTGAAGCAAAACATACAGCAACCTACTGGAATATCAAAAGCCCGTCTTGTGTCGTTACCATGAAAATGTCCAAATAATGTGTCGCACGTGATGGGCATCTTAAAGAAGTACGAGAATTTCTTGCATCCCTCAGACCCTGCCAGATGTCCAGACCTTCTGACCTGGTCATCTGACACAGGACCGACGCAGGGACAGTTCACTGGCGCAAAAGGATCCCTTACAGGCACAGGGAGTTCAGTGCCTAATTGTCGCCGAGACACCAGTTCGGCTTATCGACCCCTACCTTCTGGATAAAACGGTGCGAAGGGCCCCTCGTTCTGCTTGGCGACCTCCGACTGGCACAGGTTACTGTCTCATAGTGAATGTAGATCGTTACATTATCATTTTTCATGTCTCCTGTCATTGGCTTGAGGGTTCTGACCAACGTAAGAGGCCTTTTGACATTCGAGGTGCCGCTCCTGGTCCTCTTCAGCAACGTGCCCATGGCCGACTTTGGGCTCATTGCCGACACAGGGCCCGTGCTGTGCACTGTGAGCCCCTGATCAGCACAGGTTGTGGGGCCAGACCAATGCACGCTCTTTTGGATTAGCATTTGCAGGCCCGGCCCTGCCCCGACTTGGGAAAGAGACCCCAGGGCCAAGACCGGCGCGGGACGGAGTGCTCGGTATTGCCTTTTGGCTTATCCCTACATCCCCGGCCTGCCCTTCGGACCCTCCAATCGGTACCTTGGTTGTCGCTCCCTTGGTGCCCAAGGGGCCCCTCGGGACCTCGGGACCTGAAGACCTGAGACAGATCAAATGTTTCTGTCCTTCCGATAGTGACGCCCTTGGCTCCTCGTGAAAATGCAAACATGGAAAAATGCTTGTGCTCCCTTGATTTTGACGCCACTTGAAATTGAAGGGCGTCAAGTTGCTAAAATGTCGTCGCGATGCCTGAAATGAAGGCATTGGATATTTTTTCGACGAGAGGTCCGACTTAATATTTCGTCAGGGTGGAAGGCGTAGAAGCCGTGTGGCTCCTAGTTTTTGTGCCCTTTGAAAATGAAAATGTGAGGTCCCTGAAATGGCCTGTTTGAACTGGGCGTCTGCTTAACAATGAAGGGTATGATGCCCCAAATAAGTTCTCGCGACCCGTCGCCGACTGGGCCGATCTCGGATTCCTCCCATGAAAATGTGCGAACATTTTGACAACAAAAAGTGTCCTCAACTTTGCAGTATCTTGAAAATGATTTGATCCACGATTTCGCCTATGGAGCGCCACAGGTATTGCAATTTGTCCTGAAATTCGTTTTCTGCTCAAATAAATGGTTTTGGGCCCTTCGAAGTGCCCCTGAAATTGGGTGTCAGTGGAAACTAAAGGTTATGACTCCCCAAAATGAAATCGCTTGTACCACTTTGCCGAACGTCGACGACCGTACCGATTACGAGTTTTATCACAGTGAAACGCACAAAAACCACTCTGGAAAACAAAGGTCATGATGCCTCGAAATAAACGTTTTGGGGCACCTCGCCTGAGTCCCAGGATTTCGTTCAGGGTAGGAGGTGCCTCTTGAAAATAGGGGTTTACGTTCCTTTTTGGTGCCCTCTGGAATCGGGCGCATCTTGAAAACAAATCACCCTTTTATAAAGATCTCGTCCCAGGGAAATCCCTGATTCGCACCCTTTTCCCTGGTACCTTAAGTTCTTAGCATGAACGTGCCGCAGAATTAAAACACATCATCCTACGCTTCTAACAGAATTCCTGAAGGTAAGCCGTAAGCTGAGGCCTGGCAATGTCTTTGACAGCAGCATGTCGGAAAATATTTGACGCGTTTGTAGGAGGCAGCCTTTATGCTTCTAGCGCAGGCTGTTGTCCATCACTAAATGCATCCGTCGCAAATACTTCGATTATTTCTCGGAAAAAAGATGCAGGATGCGGGATTCGCCGTAAGACACCTGGGGAACGTGTTGTGGGGTGGATGGGGGCCCAGTGCGCATAGTTTTGGTGTTGTTTAGGTGTAACTTAAGGATAAGGATCGTGTGCACAGTGGTGTTGCGTTACACATGATGGTTGCAAGCATTTAGTGCCACACCCAGTGACTTACTGAAGCAGGACATAGTGGGTAGAGGCTCAGGAAGGCCGGAAGCTGCTCTTTGAGTTGCAGGAAGTCAGTTGCAAGACCCGAGTGAGAAGAAATACTCAGTATTCGCTTTTTACGTCTGCTCCTCATGCATCAGGTATGTGAGCAAATTCAGAATTGTGCATGGATGTACTGTTTTTTTAATATCCAGCTTGGGAACAGTTTGTTGCATTACATATGCCATATATTATTAAATTGTGTGTAGTTGTGAGAATACCTTTTATGACCACATATATGCTAGCAGAAATGTGATTTCCTTTCTAACAAGTCAGGGTCTGCTTTTCCAATTTAGAGGAGGAAGTGTGACAAATTTTGGGAGAAACCATTTTTCAGCATATTTTAAAGGTTTGATTGGCCTGTTTTCCACTGCCCAGCCTTTAAGTGATTTCATGAAATAACATCTGTGTAAGGTATTACCCAGTTATCTTTTGGTAGCTCATCATTATCCAAAATGAATGGGCTTCACAACTTTTACCAGATTGCAACCTTGCTCAGAATCATTGTGGCAACATCGGGCATGAATGTCAATTGTTTCATTGTGGGCAGTGGTTCATGTGCCACATCTAATCTGACAGCCTGCAAAGTGTTATGGGGACAGGCATAATGCTCTTGTGAAATTGAGCAACTTTTGAACATGCAAATATAAAGTTATGCCAACATATTATTAGCTTACGTTATCCATGGACGTAATACTATGAACTAAAACATTGCAGAACATGTATCATGACTCATCATTCATCAAGCTCATCCTAAGCCTAAAACTGTGCAGAATCAGGACTATCAAGAAACAGCTCCAAGGGGTACTATAGACTTCAAATTAAAGAGCATGCTAATGTTTTAATTAGCTGTAAAGCAAGTCTTGAATTTTTAATAACTGTGTCCTGTGACAGTCAAGCTCATATTCATTAAGGATGTCAAGCCCCCTAAGGCCTTGAGGGCATGCCAAGTTCCATCAGTAGGTTCTGTCAGTGTTGGTGCCTACTTGTGATGCAACTTTTGATACTCCGGTAGCAGCACAAGGCCCCTCATATTTGTGTGACAGTTATGGAGGGCAGAGATGGCAGCTGTCTCTTTATTAGGGTAATTTTAATGGTAGCCCTGTACCATTCTGAAGAAAGTTATTTGGTGAGAGTCTGAGGCTGGTCCACAGATTTTCAGCCTGTATAATATTCAACGCTTTGTTTCCTTTGGGCACATACAGTAAAAGAAGGAATGCATAAGGGGTTCCAGGGAGGGCTGCTGGATTAAGTTAATTCATATTTCAGACATTTATTTGCATTGCAACACAAATGATGTCACTGTGAAGAGCATTCAGTGTTTCAGCACCCCACCACTGGGCTCTCATGTCACTCTTAGCTTGGATGGTAAAGCACATGCTCTGTATGACCTCCCACCATGCACCAGCCACTGTGCCACCTAATCCTTCACTACTAAAATGACAGCATGACACATATATGCCTCAGTTGCTTTCCCACCTATTGTGCACTTTTTACAGCCAGGATTTTTTTACTTCTTACAAGTGCATCTGTGACTTCAAATGGAGACCAAAGGTGCTGAAATCAAGGAAATGGATAGACCAGCTGCTTGGTTCCCTCAATGAAGTTACTGTTCATCTGAGCCACTCTCTAAGACACTTTTTCGTCTCCTTCGCCATACACGCAGTCATCATCTGGCTGAAGACTTTGGCGTGGCACATCCGTACCATTGATTTTCTTCAGGGCTGCGCAAAACTTGTCGACGACCGCGAAGTGTCGTTTTGCCGTTATAGTCACTGCAGCCCCTCAGGTGTCATAAAAGCAGAAAAGGCCAAAGCGGATGGCGCACTAGGCGGCGCACTTTTCACTACGCAGTAGTGCTTCGCGAACCTGATCGATGGCCTCAGCAGGACAAAGGCGATTGTATAGGCTGTTGACTGCACCGTCTAAAAGGAAATGTGGCTCATCACCAAACCGAATGTGGTCACTGAACGATGGGTAGGATTCGCACGTGCGCAGGAACCAGGCGCTGTAGCGCGTGTGCGCGTTGTAATCGGTTGGTGAAGGCATGTGATGTGAATTCGTTGTATGTGGTCGCATAGGTAGCTCTGGTCTTGCCTGCCTCAACACAGCGGCCTCGCCGCGGTCTGATGCTGCCGGGGCCGACGGGTGGATTTGTGGGGTTCCGCAGCGAGGCCTCCCCTGCTTTTGCGATCTCCGTTGGGGTTCTCCTGGCTTGTCTCCTTAGGCTGGCTTCACCAGTCAGGTTTTCAAGGCTACCCTTTGTTTCATACCTCGGCACTTGGTGCTGCAACGCCGTTCTTGCCGTCGGTTTTCATGCTTTTGACTGCCGTTTGGACTTCTCTGCGTCGTAGGGTGTCGTTTTCCGTGCAGTCATCACGACTGATTTTGGTTCAGACCACCCTTTTCACCACTTTTACGTTTTCGTCCACTGTGTATGGTAACATGGCCTCTCGAGATTGGTGTGGGCATGAAAACAAATTGCATTGATATGAGATCGGTTCCAAAACCGTCATCTAAATTATGTTGTGTTTCCTATGAACACTGCCATTCCAGGAATAAGGCTGTAAACTGTCCATCTTCTCGGAAGCTCCCGGTGCTAACATGTGGAGCCTTCGTTAACTTAAGTCATATAATTTGTGATAACGGCTTGTCTTGTGAAGACCCAGTATCATATTTGGGATGAGGAATTCGGCCTAAGTCTGTGGCTCAAACGGGATATCGTCACATATCCTCATGTTCGCTCGAGGCACTTTGAAACCTGGCATGTTCCGCAGTCCGATACAAATGGCATGGCAAAGTTGGAGGCTGAAAAGCAGTGGAGGGACTGAAGTTCATCCCCCTATAAGAAATGTGCAGAGCATATCTGAGTGCAACTCATCACCCTGCATCAATAGCTCACAACTTCGTACAGAGTTCATCAAAATTGTATTCGTGAATGGATGCGAAGTGTTCAATATTATCATTTCCATCAACATCACTCAAGTAACCTTAACATGTACCTGTTGGACTGGGCTGTGATAGTAATTTAAGCTTTTTATGGATAAGGCTCGGCAATGATAACACACATCAGGTTGCGTATCATTTTACGGCCAGGATGCTGAGCTCGGTGCAACTCGAACTGAGTTGGGCACGGTGCCATCTGCCAACCGAGATGGTGAGGTGGTTATGACGCGGTCCACCTGCAATGGAAAAAGTTTTGTGTACGCAATGCCTAAAGCGCATTGTTCAAAATGTGTGTTGAATAGCACATGGCTTACTTTGAATTCATTTATCTTTCGTATGCCCATGTAGTCCGGACATTTTCCATGGTTATTCCCCGCACCATTGGTATAACCACGTTTCTGAGATGGCGTGAGGAGGAGGGGGGGGGGGGGGGGGGGGGGGGAATGATGGAGGATCATATTCGAATCGAGGTGGACAGCCTGGACTGAAAGCGGTATTTTGAATGAAAAAGGTGCATTTGACGGTCAAAGTGGGATGAGATAAAATGCCGTTTTGGGAAATAAGGCGGCATTCGTTGCTTCTTCCACCCAATGATTGCACCCTTGCCCCGCACAAATGCCTGGCATTTACGTCCCCGGCTATTAACAGGCAGCACGAAATTTGTTTGTTTACGGGCGCCGACATGCATATGGTTCGTGAGGCAGAAGCACGGGCGAGGCTGAGCGAACACTGGCCGTAAGGGAATCGAAGAAGCCGTGCGTTGTATTCACGCCAAAATTGCGGGTCTTAGAGGGGGGGGGGGGGAGGCGGCCCCTCTAGCTGCGCCCCTTGTGGTTTGTAATAGATCTGTACAGAATGTGTGGACTTTGCACTAAAAATGCATACATTTATGATCCGCCACATCACATACAAGAGTTAATGAAATACACTCGAAATGAGTGCCGGAATGTGTCACGACTAAAACGCCAGAACATTCATGTCTCTGGTGTGGTTGGCATTCTGGTCTGTTTAAAACCCTGGAAATTTGATGCCAATGCGAAGTCGGTGAATGCATCAGATATGACAACTAAATGCTGAAGCGGCTTGCAAAAATTTAGCGATTTTTATTGGTCCTTTTCGTTTGGAAGAGCGGCTATCCCTAACCCGGTCACGCGTGTTTCGCGGGCTTGTACATTGGCAACCGTTACATATTGGATAGCGATCATGCTTGGTGCCTCTTAAGATAGTAGAACCTTGCTGAAGGCTTCGAAAGCTTGCCATGCCATGCCATGCTTGCAGCGCCCCATCTCATCCGTGCGGTAACGCTCCCGTCACGTACGGGTGTGGACAGCCGGGGAGCCCAGCGGTCGCAGAGCCCCGGGTCACAGTGCGCCCACATGCCTACGGGATCGGACACGGGAGCTGGAGTAAGTGCGACATGAGTTGCGAGGCGTCAGGAGCCGGGGGCACGAGGAACGGGAGAACGCTGGGGACAAAATAGGAGCCGCCAAATATATTCTAAATAAGTGTAAGGCATAATGGCATGATCAGTGGTGTTCATAGGTAGTTAACACACCGAAGGCGTTTTCTTCTGGGCCCCTGGCGTGCCTACGCGCGGCGCCGAGCCCGGCTGTCGTGATGCTCGTCAGACGCCACGAGTCGTCCGTAGCCTGGCCTGCCTGATCTTCCTGTTTTGGTCCAGACCCCGTGAATGCCAGTGTGGGAAGCCGGGCGGTCTTCGCCGAGGCCGGGTCATGCTTCCACAGCCGCAAATCCAGCAGGCGAATGCCAGGAAGACGTGCCAGACCGGATTACTGAGATGTACACGGGTCTTATCTAACATTCTGTATTAACAAATGGGCTGTAATGTTCACCCCCCCCCCCCCCTCCCCCCACTCATCTTTATTCCTCATTCCACACGTGCGTAATCGTCTGACCGGCGTTGACCAAAGCACAGGCGCTCTTCGCCAGTCTGCCCTGGCCACATTTGCGGAGCGCCGACTGATCGCAGCCGCCCCAGAGCATCCGACACGGTGTGGTCTGCTCGGCCGTCATTGTGATATGCGCCACACGGTGGGATCGTGCTCAGCTGTCATTGTGAGATGCCACAGGGTGGCATCGTTCCCACACCCGAATCCAGGCATTACTGATAGGGAGTTTTGTGAAATCATTGATACTGCCTTTGCGGGCTACTTGCCGTTCAAACGCCTGAGGATTAAACGGCCGATAACTTTTGGCGCTCTGTGATCGTTTCTTGTGTACTCTTGATTGCCTGAACCAATGGAACATTTGTTTTGCACCGGCTCTGACTGCATGGTTCATCTCCGGTGATCGGCGGACAACTTCGATACCCTCAAAGGTGGCGGGAATTATCCACCCTTCATGTATTCCATTTCCCTGTCTTGATTTGTTTTCTGATCGGCTCACATCTTGATGCAACTTTATTAATCCGTCTATGACTAATGCAGTTTTTCAAATGTCTTCACGTATGCTGTTGTATCGTGACGAATTAGGGTTGGTGGATCGAGAGTGCTCAAGACGGGTTGGATAGGTGCAGTGACCGAAGACGGGTTGGATAAGTGCCAGGACCGGGCGTTGAATCACATATCTCAGAAATTGATCACGGGTGCGGACACTTGCAAAATCATGCTTGCTCCCAAATTATGTTAAAGTTGCAAGCATATTGTAGTGGTAGTGAACCTCGCGCGAACGATGAATAGCGTGTCATGTGTATTCGGCACTTAGAAGGAATGCTATACAACATACGCGCATAAGCCATTTGTTTTTTGCCGTTTGTTCCATGGTGTCGTTACGGCGTATGCCGATGCGAGGATCGCATCATGCTAATCTCCAACTGCAGGTGGGACTGCAACAATTTGCCCCATGGTAAAATCTCTTATCAATATTTGTGTGCAGAGGCGCTTTCGAGGTAACGTCCTAATTGGAACGGTTGGCATTAACTGATAGCGTGAAGATTGCCGCTGCCACTTTTACTTGCACAGATCTTGAATTCGTGGAAAATTGCGATTGCAAGTGCGCAACGTGAGGAATTCATTTCCGTCCGCATTCGAATCATGCCTCGTCTAAATTAAGCTCGTCGCCTTGGTACGGGCAGCTATTGCGCCTCGGCCGGTCCCGTGAAGACGTCGGGAGCGTGCGGCCTCTCTGGCCAGGCTCGGCCCTGGACTTGGTCACAGGGTCGGGTGGCTCCCTCGACGGACACCGCCCACACCAGCGGCTGCCGGCGCGTCCCAGGCGCGCCACGGCGGTAGCGAAACCCAGTTGTGCCGTCTTCTGGTGGAAACGGCGCCAACATCGCGCCGCTCATCCCACCATGCCGATGTGCTGACGCCAGCTGATGAAGCGTCACGTCACAGATGGTGCAAGCCGCTCGTGACGCGGTGGGTGGGGAGGGGGGGGGGGGGGGCGGCGGAGACCGCTCGGGCCCCGGCGGGAGGGCGGCGGAGCGAGCCGGCTGGCCGGGCGCTGGAGCGTGGTTTGTCCGGTTCTTATGATCAAATGGTCGGTGACTCGAGATCGTGCATGGTCGCGGTCAGGCGGTCCACGCTACACGCCCGTGCGGGGTCAAGGCGACAAGGGCGACGGCGAGGGATCAGAGGCAACCACTGTGGGCTGCCAGATATCAAGTGATAAGTTGCCATCGGCTCAAATGACCATGGCGCCACTCACGGCGGCTCAATAGAGTGCAACGCGAACAGGCGTCACCAGTGGCCCGGGAGCGCGGTGCCCCACCAGACCAGGTCCCACAGCGGAGAATAACGATGGGACGACATGATGGTGGAAATGATGACCTCGCTCCGGTCTAGGGACCGATGCGGGGCAGGAGGGCCGGCGATGCCATGACAGCCGAGGAAAGACGAGCCCAACGATAGAGGGAAGTCGAATTCGCTAACAGCCGAGAGCAGCCGATACCGCTGACAGCCAAGAACAGCTGATATCGCCCACAGCCGGGAGCAGCCAATTCTGATGACAGCCAGAACAGCCGGTTCCGCTCACTGCCGAGAGGCAGCCGATTCTGCTGGCAGCCGAGAGCAGCCGATACCGTTGACAGACAAAAACAGGTCGATTTCGCTCACAGCCAAGAACAGTTGATCCCACTGGCAATCGACGGAAGCCGATCCCACTTACAGCCGAGGGAAGTCGAATCCACGGAAAGCCAGGAGCAGTCGATTCCTCTGACAGCCGAGAACAGCCGATTCCGCTGGCAGCTAAGAGCGGCCGACTCCGCTGACAGCTAAGAGAGGACGATTCCGCTGACAGACGAGACCAGCCGATTCCGTCGGCAGCTAAGAGCGGGCGATTCCGCTGACAGACAAGAACAGCCGATTCCGCCGGCAGCTAGGCGCGGCCGATTCCGCTGACAGTCGGGAAGGCTTGGACACGGCAGGAGGGAAGCTGATCTCGCCACGTAACCGTCTGCGGAGCCTAGGTCTCCGGCGGCTCCTGGTCGCCTTCCGACCGAACCTCTAACACGAGAGCCTGGACCCGTATCTCTGTAGTGGCGCGCAGCTCAGAGAGAGACGGAGGTCACGGGGTATCAGGTGCACCTCGATTTCTGACGGCATGTAGCTATAAAGTGTGTGCGTTCTCGCGTGCTTAGGCGTTGTCCAGTGATTTCATCTGTGTTGAGGGCCGCACCCAGGCTTTGGCTGCCGGTGGCAGAGACGTACGCCCGTTGACCCCCGCGGACGTCCGGAGGGCTTTGTTATGTAAGAACACGTCGCGTCGAGTTACCGTCGGCCGAGACGCCCGGCCAGGATGCCCTCGGGGGTCAGCGGGTTCGTGAGTCCGCATGACCCCCAGGCAGCGCGCACCAAAGACTGCTCTGTGCATGAATGTTACAGGAAATTCCGCCGCTGGAGAAAATCGTTGCACGAGTAAGGCATTTAAGCGCTGCGCGGCGAAGGATTAGCTGACTGGAGGAAACGCTGGTGGTATTCGCCAGGGAGTCAGTGACCTCTTAATCATACCACTGCGACTGGTTTGCGGAGTACCGTGCGCTGTCCCGACTGGTTTGCGGAGTACCGTGCGCTCTCCGTGTTTCGGGAGCGGCTGATGTGCGACTGTGACGCGAGTTACGACTGTGTCCCGGTCGCGATTCTGTACTCGGCGTACACCTGCGGACCGCCGCGGCGCTCCCCGGCCGTGACGCGAGTTACGTCTGTGTCCCGGTCGCGATTCTGTACTCGGCGTACACCTGCGGACCGCCGCGGCGCTCTCCGGCACTGGCTGGAGCGGCCGGCCGTGTCAGCAGCGACTCGGACGCGCGCCCTCGCGCGACAACCGCAAGACAGACAGCTGTCACGTCGGTGGTGACGCGACGCGCTGGGGACAGAGCCGCGTCGCACGGATCGGCCGATCGGCGGCGGGTAGTCCCGACCGTGAATCACCTGCCCGGACAGCCACCCGCTGGACTTGGAGGGCGCACTCAGCGCGATCGTGAAGCCGACCAGACGTTCTGTTGTGACGTGCGTGGCCGGAAGTCGGACCTTGGTGGCATACGTGATGTGCTGTTTGCGACGCCGTGGTAGTAGTGGTACAAGTCATACATGTTTTTATGGCGCTGTCATTTAGTTCTGAAGATGTTTTAAATGGGGCTGACCGTCACGGTGCAGATTGGACGGATCACGTGTTTTGGATCCCCAAGTCTGCAGGTCTTGCGTGCCTGCACGGACACATCTGCGAGCCGGCCAGTGAGACGACGCCTTGGTAATGAGGATTGGGCCTCATGGAAGGATATCACACGTCAGGGAATTTGGCTACTCAAAATAGATTTGCATGAAGCGTTATTGCGCTGCCCCGTCCAGTGGTTGATTGTGGGCCTCCGGCACGCCGCTGTCAACGGCGATGCCAGGTCGTGTCATTCCCATCGTCCTATATCATCCCATGGCCACTCTCCACTCTGGGACCTGGTCTGATAGGGCCCAGCGTTCCCTGGGCCACCGGTGACGCCTCTTCGCGTTGCGTGCTATTGGACCGTCGTGTGTCGCACCATGGCCATGTGAACTGATGGCAACTCACCCCTTGATATCTGGCAGCCAACAGCGGTTGCCTCTGGTCTCTCGCCGCCGCCCTTGTCGCCTTGACCCCGCACGGGCGTGTGCAGTGGACCGCCTGACCGCGACCTGGCACGATCTCGAGTCGCCGACCATTTGATCGAGTTTCGAATATGAACCGGACGAACGGTACTCCCGGGGGGCCGTGCCGAACCCGATCTCGCTCGTGACCTGAGTGCGGCGTGCGATTCGGTCCGTTTGTTCCCTGGCGTCGCCGGGACGGCACCTTGGCCGCTCCCCGGTCGCCTGGTGCACAGCGGACTCCTCTCAGAGCAGAGCCGTCTGGGGGTGGAGGAGTTCGCTCCCCCCCTATGCCGCCCGAGGCTGGAGTCCCCTTGTGGCTGCGATGTGTAGGGGCGCGCCCGGTCTGTGCGTGAGGGAGGGGGAGTGGAAGGGAGCTCTGCAATTGGAAGGGAGCTCTGCGATAGCTGAATGAAGGAGAGTAGAGCCATTCACAAACACATTCCATACCTGATGGCTGAAAGTTAATTGTACTCATACCTCGCTAGATAGGCCTATTAAAATTGAGTGTGAGGTCCGCGTTCCAGGATGTGGCCTCTAAATCTTAGGAATTGTAGCCGAAAAGAGATTGTCCACGCGTGTTTTGCCCGTGTGGGCTGCGTTTGAGGTTGGATTCATCGTTATCACTGTTTCAAATGTTAAGTAAGTTCGTATGAGTTTTAGTTCCGTTTCACAGAATAACCGCCTTTATTCAGATCAGTTAAAAATTGTCACATTTGTACCCAATGCGGCAGTCTATTATGGCTGATTTTTGATCGAAGAAAGCAACAACAGCGAAGTTTCTGAGGCCCCTACTGGCGTAAGGGGTGTCCACAGTAATTTCCAATCACCGCCATAGCTGTGTCCACAATTGTGACCAAACTTCACGCGTGTCTAAAATGAACGCATATTTTTCACTACATCCTACATTACATGATATCGGTTCGTATCACAAGCGGCTGCTAGTCCCAATCGCTCATTTCAGTTTTTGGAACGGGCCCAGGCTGTGAGAATGAGAGTGTCGGAGTTGGCACCCCGGGAGCTGACGCTGACGATGTCCTCCTCGAATTCGCTCTGTGCTCGCCCCTGTTCCCGGGTCCTGACAGCCGTCCTGCCAGCCGTCCTGCCCCCCGTTCCCGGGTCCTGACAGCCGTCCTCCATCGGTCTAGCCCTTGCCCGACGCCGCCAGTTCCGGGAAGGGCGCCAGAGGTTGTCAACAAGGGTCGCGGCCGGGCCGGGCCGGTCGCAGGTGCGCGCCCGCGTCCCGCCCCGCCTCCATACCGCACCAGCGCCGGTCCCAGTGGCCTCCCGAGCGGCCGTGTGACGTCACGGGCCGGGCGGCTTGGGGAGTCCCAGCGCGGCCGGCCACGGGACGCGCGCCGGCCGCGCGGCCGGCCGCCGCAGTCGTCGGTGTGCGCCGTGGGAGGGTGGGGGCCTCCCCGGCGAGTGGGGGCGTCCGCGGATCGTGTCGCTGCCGGCGGGCGCGCTTCGGACGGACCGCGGCGGAGTGGAACCGGGTCGGAGGTGAGTTGTGGGTCGTGTCGAGGCAGTGGGCGAGACGAGGAGAGCCAGCGGCTGCTGCAGGTGCCGCTGGCTGGCGTCGGCGTGAAGCCTGGCGCCGCGGAGGGGCGCTGCGTGGGACGGGCGGCCGCTCGGCTTGAGCCGCGCGTTCGCCACCCTGACCGGCCTCGAGTCGAGGTCGGGCCGCGCACGCTGACGCTCCGTGGAGCTGGATGTGGCCGTTGATCGGCCCCGTTCTCTGAGCGTGCAGCGATAGAGACAAGCCGTCTCCCTCTGAGCCGTGATAGCCGTGATAGCTGATTGCACTATCGGCGTCACTCTCCCGGGCCATTGGAAGGCGATTGACAAGCTGCTGACGCCGCTGTGGTGGGCGGCGTCTGCTGTGACGCCCATCAAAAACCCCTTGCTCGTTGTTGTGTAATTTGTTGTCCGTAACTGTTACCATCGTGGCAGCAGACCAGACGAGTCCTGGGCGGTGTAAGGGACATAATTCAGACTTGTGCGCCGGACTGGCCTGGCACGAACCAGCAGACTTTCCAGGAGGCTCGCGTCTCTCTGATCCTTAGCCTTCACTGATCGTGGGCTCATGCAGTATGCAAAGCAACCAGAAGCGGGTCGTTTCCCGAAAAGCTGGGCTGGGCATTTTCTTATAGCTGGTTGTTGTGACGCGTTTTCTCAAAGTGTCGGAGTACCCCCGACGGCTTCGTCTCCCCCCCGTTCGGCTGACAAAAAACGAAATGGTTAAGTTCATCAAGAGCTGCTGAAAAGCGGTCCGAAACTGTGTCCTGATCTGGGCGATCTGGTGGAGCAGTGGCACGAGACAACATGTTCGGATGGAGGAAAATACCAGCAATGGTACCGGCAAAAGTGTGTGTCGTTGCGTGCCAGCGGTCCCTCTCCCTCGAGCGCCAGGCATAGATATGACCATTTTGGGTGTGTTAATGACAGATGCCAGATCCTGACAACCAATTCAGATGAAGACGTGGCAGGAGCTGCACAGTGTAGACAAATGTACCGGCTACAACCCGTTATCAGACCTCAGAACTATCCGCCGCTCGGATGCGTCTGAAGTACTGTCAACTTTCCCGAAAGCCATGTCGAAGATAGATGCTCGACCTAAACCGAGAGAGACTGAACCATCCGAAATGTGCCAGCACACGATCCCGTTCATTGTGACCGGCATCGGCGAAATGGCTTGTTATTCGCGATGCCTTGGTCTCAAACCGCCAAAGCCGTGAATCACAGCTGTCGTCGGTCTTGGCCACGGATATCGCTGGAGTTGGTCGCGCTCATAGTCGGACAACTTTCAAGCAATGCTGTGTGCGAATTAGCGCGAATGTTCCGCCAATGGACGTCAGCATCCTGTTGTCCTCTCATGGAAGGCGAGCTTTCCAACGATCACACTCATTGATTTAGGTTGCCCAAAGTGTCCGGTTTCATTGGCTTCATTTTTGACGTCATCTGCATGATGACATCCGACAGCTCTCATGTCCGCCAAAGTCCTGCCGGTTTGAAGCCAAGCAAGACGTGTTAGCGGTTGCTAGTGGGCATGCGTGTGACACGCTAGTATATATATATGTATATATATATATATATATATATATATATACATTTATCTTATGAATAGGTTGCTATAGATAGATTGCTTGCATATACGAATACATATATATGTATGTTCTTGTATGTAAGCAATCCATCTTCTTTAAGCATGTATTAAAGACCATCGATTCAGGAATTCTGGTCGTTAGTAAGCTCTCTGTTGATTCATTGGATGTTTCTAATCAGCTTTTTTGTATCGGGTTGAGTTTTCAAGATTATCTCACCTTCTTTATACATCCACCACTTCACTCATGTTGTAAGGACATAAGTACGCGTATAAGAGGATGTGAAAAGTTGTACGCCTTCCATGTGAGTAATGCAGACGATTCAGTTGTTACATTTCAACAGGACACACACAAATGGTGATTTGA
The DNA here is from genome assembly GCF_011947565.3 of Pollicipes pollicipes. NCBI lineage: Eukaryota > Metazoa > Arthropoda > Thecostraca > Pollicipedomorpha > Pollicipedidae > Pollicipes > Pollicipes pollicipes. The sequence continues at coordinate 28,859,760 of NW_023596297.1, read as the reverse complement.
AAGATCGAACGAATTTGCGAAGAGCTCTCCAAAGCCCAAAAACTCTTTGGTCTTAAAACGCTAGCTAGTGTCTTTGTCAAATTCAAAGTTGTGCAACAATGAGAAGTTGGTGACTGTTGTCCCCCCATTTTAAACCGTAAATCTTAAATTTCTGCACCAGTGGTCGTGAGTGGAGGTAGCTTACGGCTTACATGGGTGACAAGAGTTCAGAGCAGTTGCTTGGTGTTCCCCAAACCAACCGCCCAAGCTGCGCCAATCCAGCTCATCGAAAAATGTTGCCCTTTGTGTACTACAACAGGCCGGTCTGGACAATACTGACCCTGTTTGACCTGGGCCGCCCGGACCGGACCCCGCTTGACGCGACTGACCTTTCCACGTCGGTCAGGCTTCCGGTCGCGCTCGCTCCGGGCCAGCACCCAGTGCCGCTCTGCAGGCCGCCGTGCCGTATCACCAGCCAGGCATGGCGCCCACGCACCGCGATTGCGTCAGTTGCTACCCGCTCTCTTGTTGCAGAGTAAGGCCACCATCTTGGCTTGTTGTCTTTGAATGTTCCGGCTCCTCACCACCCTTTTCAATGCATTGCTTTATTTTTATTCAGCCTCAATAAAGCACGGCTCCTGAGCGCGGACCCGACATAACACCGGCCCGAGGATGCTTCCTTAGCCTCCTTGGAGCGGGCCTCACGCCGGCTGTCACCCTCCCCATCCCCCTCGGCGGATGCGCGCGTGGTAACGCGACATTTGATCGCTGTCATTCAGCCAGGCGCTCCGTTCATCTGGTGGAGTGCGCATGGCGTCGCGTGCAGCGCGGGGTGAGCGGCTCGAGTTTGCGGCTCGGCAAACCGAGCCAGGCAAAGCCATAGAGGGGCTGCCTCGTGGCATTGCATGTGTGGCGCGAACAGATCCTTCAGCTGTCAGGTGGGGCTGAAAGATTGTAAAGGGGAATTATCTGTGAGACTAGAATGCCGCGACCTGAATAGCAGGTGCGTGGTGTAAATGCATGCGGTGGCGTAGCCCGCATTTCGCCCGGGGAGTGGGGTAATTCGAGCCCTGTAAGCCAAGAGGTCTTTTTTGTCCACTTCGTTGTCGTAGGGCACGATTCTTTGTTAATGTGTGCGTCAGACGTTTATGGGCTGAGGTTCCCTTTCGATGCACCGAGGGCCTGCTCTTGATGTTTTATTTGCCCCGTGGGCGTCCTAATTTGCCAAAATGTACAAGCAATGAAGCTTCCGCTCCCCCCCGCCCCGGCGGCTGCCTTCGCCGCCAACACGAGACAGACTTAGGCCAATGTCATTGCGCTAACCGTTCTATTTTGTTGCACGGTGCAGCTGGCGACTTCTTTGCACAAGCCGTGGCGTGCTCTTTGCAATTGGGATGGTGCAAAGCTCTAAGGAACGAGTGGATATTAAATATTTACGTTTCGAAATTTCAGTCCGGTTCTTTAGAGTTGAGCTATTTAAACATTAAACGCATCCCAGCTCGGAGGGCATCGCATTGTCTCTGACGCACGTTGCCGTGCCGTTGCGCAAGCCCGCAGCTGTGTCCCTGCCGAGACGGGCCGTCAGAAGGCTGTCGCCATTGCGCCCTGGTTGCCGTGACGACGGCCCGTGTGCGGCCCCAGGGATCCGCTCATCTGGCGAGGCGGAGTCGATGGTACGGCGTCGGGTCGGACGGCCCTGCAACTCGGGTGGGGCCCCGGAGGGCCCCTGGACGGCCGCATACCAGCCGTCTCCGGGCGCCCCGGCCCTGGGCAGGGAGCCCCCGGCCCGCCCCGGCCCGGTAGGACACGCCGGCTGTCCGGACCAGGAGGATGACACTGCGATGTGGGGACCACGAGTGTGAAGATCTTTCACGCGTGCTGGTGGTATGAGAGTAATAGGTGTTCGTTGGCTACCTCGAGATGACGCAACTGGGACACAACTTGTGCACACCGCTGTCTGGGCGCCGGCCTCCCCCGGGGACCGTGTGGCTGTTCCGTCTCCCGGCACTTGAGAATACTCCTCGGAAGGGCTTAAGGAAGGTTCGGGCTGGCGATTTCAATCGGTGAAAGGCCGGGGAGTGAGGTCTAGATCCGCACCGGTCAGGCGTGGTGCTTTGATTGTCCGAGCGTGTGCAGTGCCTCGCGCTCATCCGAGCAGGCCGTCATAGACGTTATCGCGGACTTCTCAACCATCGTGGACGTGGTTCAGGACTTCTGCGCTGCCGAGCGCGGGCTTTATGTTGATCTGGATAAGCGAGGGTGGTGCTGTAAAAATGGCTTTGATGGCTGTTTTATGACGGGGCTTTGCAGTTTGCCGTACCTAACGGAGGCAAATGAAAGGCATAGGATGGGAGGAAGGGAGTGTATGCCGTGGGCCCCATCGACCCTCCATATGCCGGAAGAGCATTTGGAGCATGAATAAACCCATCACAAATTATGCATATATTATATATATATCTATATATATATATATATATATATATATGTGTGTGTGTGTGTGTGTGTGTGTGGTGTGTGTGTGTATGTGACCGAACACTGGTGGTACCCAAGCCCAAATGGAGGTTAGCATTGCTGTCATCACCAACTGCAGTACAGTTTGCCAGTGTTCCTCAGCGGATGTTTTTCTCGTCACGACTTGGGTCTGTGCGTGAGCCGAGCTCGTGCCCAGTCAAATCCTCCCAGTGGTCGCAGCAGCTCGTAACTGCCTCTGCTGATCAACCATTACGCGCCTCGGTATTTGATGTGGTTTGGACAGCGCTGGTGAAAGAGGTGCCCGCCATGGCCAATATGCGTTCATCTGCCGTCAAGTGGAGTGTGCGTCGTCCTCCTGGAGCGGTCTGCCTCATTTGTAGCTTCTGATCTTGATAGCATGAATGTTCTCCCTCATTACGCGTGCCTGTGCTCGTGCTCTCCGTGTTTGCATGCACCAGAAGTGCTTCTCTGAAACTGCATGTATATTTAGCGCTTTGTTTCACGCTTGCTGTGCTTTTGTGACAGGCGTAACGTTACTAAGCTTCAGTTTATTTGAGACCACGACCTATTCATCCTTGCGCGATGTTTGTCGGAGAACACTCGCTTTGTTCCTTCAGCGCTGCACTTGGTAGGCTGTGCTGCCACGGCGTACTGCTGCGAAACTTCCATTGTCCGTGGTAGTTACCCCCGCCGCTGTGCCCTACGCGGCTGTCGCGTTTCCGATCGCTGTATTCCCCTTACAGTAATTTCACCGGGGCGGTCGGCGTCGAAGCCTCAGCCTTTGTGTTTTCGTGCGCTGTGTTGTCGCTGCGGTGCAGCCGTTCAGAATTCCTGTTCGTTCTTGTGTGTGGTGGCATTGGTATCTCTTGCAGCCGAGTGCTTGTGACTCGGGGTGCAGCGAATGTATGGCCCATGACTCGACCATCGCTGGTACTGACACCAGCCACAGTGTTGTGCTGATGTGTATCGCCCACTACCACTACCGAGCCGTGTCATCAGCGGAGCGCCGGCCACCTGTTGGCGCGGCGTGCGCTGCTGAGGCCCGGAGTCCAACGCCCGAGTCCGTGCCCTGACACTGCGTGTCGCCCTGTGCCGCAGGCATGAGGCCCCGGACGGCCGCGGCGGGGGCGCTGGCCTACCCGCCGCCGGTGCTGCTGGTGCTGGCGCTGGTGCTGGTCGGCGCGGGATCGCGGCGCAGCGCTGAGCTGTCTGCAGGAGGGCGACGCAGGCAGTGAGTAACGCGGTGAATGGGCCCACCGGACTGAAACGCCCTGAACGAAACGCGCAGCACTGGACGCGCTGAGCTCGACGCGCTAGACTGAACGCATGGGACTCAACACATGGGACTGAATATACTGAACTGAACACACAGGGTCACACACACGGGACTGAACACATGGGGCTGAACGCAACGAAGTAAACACACGAAACTGAATATGCTGAACCAAAGTTACTGAACAGAACATCGATCCGAATACGATTTGACCGGACAGCGTCAGGCTCTGCGCCGAGTCGTACGGTCTTTGGCTCATTCATTACCTCACGCATTCACAACCCGAGCATTGCAACTGCGGTTGGTGATTAGCAGTTTGTGGCACTTGCTGTTGTTTGGCCCGGCTAGAAAGCAGACCAAACGGATTCGAGCCAGACTTTAAATGGCTGTTGTAGCGTAGCTCGGCTCGCCGGTGCTCGGGCATACAGTCGTAGCATTCATCCGCAAACAGCCCAGATGGAAGCCAGCTTCAGTACACGGCTAAGAAACATGTTTTGCTCAGAACAGCGGAGCTCGATCTCCGTATGTTTGGTGTGCAGACATAGTTCCATAGTTACGCGATGTGTTATTGCTGGTTGCTCGTCGGAGACTCGTGACAACAAAAAAAAAACGAGTATCGACATGAAACTAGCTGGTCAGACAAAACGACAGTCGATCGACAATTTTGTTATTGAAATGTTGAGAATTCGAAGAATGCACACCCATTTATGTAAACCTTCCGCATGAGGCAATCACAAAATCCGTCCACGACAGCGTCACCGTGGCTGTATGACCGTACAGTCGATGCGTCTTAAAGCCGTGTCTTTGTGGCCTTCTCGGCATCACACGTTGCAAGAGTAACCCTTGAGCTCATCCAGTCCGAACCTCACGCTAGGAGCAGCACCAGCTCTAAACACCCCTGCTGAGTATGCTCAGTACCCGAGCAGGTGTACCAAGATTCTGGCTAGACGTTTCTTTCAGTATGTTTTGCATGGTGCGTTAGTCAGATGTAGAGACGCAGTGAGCCGTATGCCTACCAACTTCTCGCTTTGGCTTTACGGATCTCCACCGACCTCAAGATGGATCAGCCCGACTTCCGATGCTTCACTGTTCATAGACACGCATTCCCAAAGGTACAACCCATGATGCTGTGTCGTACTGCAGCCTGTGGTCGTAGTCATCACATGATCCGTGCGCTGCTAAAGGTCAGATATGTGAGGCGGATGGAATGTCAGGTGTCTGCTCCTGGGCCAGGCTTAGGCCATGTCAGGTGTGCTCCTTGGCTTAGGATCACATCCTTGATGAATTTGGCTAAGCCGAGACGGCAGTCTAATGACCTGCCTTTGTCCAGATGGTGCAGGAGATTATGTAACACCTTTTCTTGTGACTTATTTGCTCTTTGACGTCTCGAAACGCGAGGTGTAGTTGTTTCACTTTTCACAAACGACGTGTTGCCAATGCACCCAGCCAATCTTCCACGTATTTCCATGGAATCCATGTACTGGTCTACAAAGCCCTCGCACGCCTTTAATTGATCAGCATCTAGGGATTGACCACATCCCCGGGTTGAGGCCTGGTCTCTTGCGTGTACGTCCCCCATCGTCCCCATCGCGTCACGACGCTTCGCGCCGCTGTTCCACGCTTGACCGGGCTTGTGGCGAACATCGGCCACGATATCACGACAATGCTCTCGTGCGACGTCTCCATTCCGTGCAGGCCGTGGGCGAGCGAACGAGTACAATAAACCCGTCATCTGTCCGCAGATAACGCAATCGTGGCCGATCTTGCAAGAGGAGCGCCGGTCTATTTTGGGACCGTTCCGCACGGCGTCCATTGAAGCGAAACCGCAGAAAAAAAAACCTCGTACCAGGCGTCGCCGCAACGGACCATCGACTCCGCGGCCAGTAACGATCGCCTCTGCTGCCGGGCCCGGCCCTGTGCCAGGCCGCCCTGGAGCCTGGCCAACCGCCGGTTCACAGTCCGCGCTGCGATCAGGCCGGTGGCGGGTCCTGGTCGTCCACGGGGGGAGGGGCCGCGAGGGCTCAGTGGCCCGTCGGAGGGTGGGGCGGTCAGCATGCGGGGCGGCGGCGCCGGCCGGCCGCCGTCGCAACGCGTCGGTCGCCGCGGGACTGAGGGGTGGGGGGACGGGCGCTTCGCCTGGAATCGGCCGCGCTGGGGGGGCTGGTCCGGCGCCCGTCCTGGACCCGCGATTCACAGTAACACGGCTGGACGGGTCGAGGTCGTGCCGCCCTTGGGCGACCTCCGCGTGCCGACGGGCCGGACGCGGCCGGACGCGTCCCTGCGCTCGCCATGCTCGCCGTGCCGCAGTCGAGCCTTTCGGCGCGCGGACGCGACGGAGCTGCCGACGCGCGCCGCCGAGCGCCGCCGTCGTGCGCTCCTCTGCCATTGTCCGGCGGGATCGCGCGCGCCCGGCCGCGATCGGGCCCACTTCCCGGAACGGTGCACCTCTGCTTGCAGGCTGCAGCCGCGCCGCGGTATGTGGACGCTGTCGCTCCGCCGTCCCAGTCGGCTTGGCCGCACGCCGCCGAGCCCATGAGATTCGCGCTTCTCAGGAAGCGGGCTGGCTAATCCGCAGGCGTCGGTGACGCTTCCGCGTTCAGGGCATCGTCCGGTCGTCGCGCGGCGCCGCGCGACGACCCGTATCGAATCAGCCTCGTACGAATTGCTGGAACTATTTCTGGCGACCCTTAGCCTTGATGGCGGTGCAAATTAGACCGGCGCGGGCATTGCTTATTAGTTTTGGGGTGGCGGCGGCACGGCCGGCGGCGTGGCCGATTTCGACGGAATGCACGACCTGCAGTGTGTCGGCGCCGTATCCAAACAGTCGTCCATCTGCTGCGCGGGTGGCGACGCCATGTCGGGCGCCAGTGGCGGGGGGCAGGGGCCCCGGGCGGCGCGCCGGGGTCCGGCCGGAGCTCAATGCAGAGCCAGCCCCGACGCCTGGAGCCTCGCCGGGCCGGTGGCCGCGTCGTGGGGCGGCCCCGGGAATGTTGTTCTGGCGCGCGGCGCGGCGGCAGCGCAACCTGCCCTCCGAGCTGCGTCATTGGCTAGTGACCTGCCGTGCCCCCGGGGGGGCCTGACCCTTGGCCGGTAACGTGCCCGGTCGTGCTTTTGGGTGCAGACTGGCCCCAGGGCGCCGAGCCGGCCTCGCCCGGCCTTGGCCGGTAACGGACCAGGCCGTGCTTTTGGGTGCAGACTGGCCCCAGGGCGCTGAGCCGACCTCGTCCGACCTGGGCCGGCGCTTCGAAATACGCCCGGCCGTTGGTTGCCCGCTCCCGCCCCCCACCTCCACCCCGCCGGCCGTCGGCCGGGCGGGAGGCGCCGGCGGGGGCGCGGTCTGTCGCGTCTGCAGCCTCCGTGCCCCTCGACCCGGCTGCAGGGCGGCCGTGTAAACAGGCCGGCGGGCGCGCATGGCCTCCTCCGTGGCATGCTCGCGGACGCCTGCAGGCCCCTCTCTCGTGTCAACAGCACGGGCGGCACGGTTGCGACACCGCGCCGAACTGCTCCAGCGGGTCACGCCCTGATACGGCGGCCGGCGTCTGGGGCGGGCGGCCTCCCATCCCCCCCCCCCGCGTCCGATGGGCGCCGCGTCGCTCCTCGCCGCTGGAGAAAGTGGCAGCTCCCGGCCCGGCTCGAGCTGTGCCTTCGGGGAATCGTCATTGAAGTATGTGTGTTATCCGATGGTGTTTCTGGTGACCCCCGTTTCGCTATCCTGGCGGCTCAGGAGAAGTACAGAAAATCATCCCCACCTGCTTTTTGCTGTGTGGAGGGGAGGGAGGCGGCGCCTTCCGCTACGATGAGTCGGCCAGTCTGTCGGGCGGCGCGCCAGCGTAGGGTAGAGCCGCCGGGCTCAAGGCTCAAGTATCAGCCCGTTCGCACCGCGCCGCCCTGGGCGAGACGCCGGGGTGGCTGCGGTGAGCCGCAGAGGGCTCGCCACGATGTGACACTGAACCAGACTACGTCGACCGCGGCCCTGCACCA
>NW_023596297.1:28832138-28851055 GCF_011947565.3 Pollicipes pollicipes | reverse complement strand
AACGCGCCTATGCTTCGTAAGCTTGAATACCAGAGTCTGGGTAGCAGAATCGAATGCAACAGTGCTGCTGAAAGGCAAGCAATGCAGTCAATGCAGTGGATATTTCTGCGTGTTTAATCCGTGCACTTAAACGATCTAATCACTCATAAATCCAGGTGATTTATTTGGACTAGTTGACGTCTCTGCTTGTGTTAACAACGTCTGACATCTCTTTTATTGACAGTTTGCCCTTAGCAGGCCTTATTTTCTCCATGCACCATAACTGCTTATTCTAAACATAGATGGCGATGCCATCGAGTGATATTTTCATGCAACTAAGGCAGGCAAAGGGTCAAGGATCATGCCAGTGGTTTACAGTGATCATGCACCCATGATGCATGATCACAATCACAGTCATCATGCCCATGTGCACCGACGACTTCGCTTCTTCCACAATTAACTTTCCAAATGAGTTGATAATGGCCAGCGGCAGACTAAGTGGATGCTATTCATTTAGCAAGTGCCGATGTGGTAAAGCATAATATTGGCCCTTAGTTCCTACAGTTTTCTCTCATTCTGTAGCATCGACATGGTCATAACTGGTCGAACGAGCTCCCCGTTATAGAAAAATGCATGCTCTTTGGGTCGATAATGAATGTATCACTCAAGGAAACATTTTAAATCGAGAACCGCAGATACATTTTGTTCTGAGCAATGAGGAAAAATTGAGCGACAAATACTCTCTGCCTTTATTTATGTCCACCGCCTAAACCTCATAGTTCAAAAATCCGCATCCACATGTCAATGAATAAAAAATGCAAAGACCCAGGTAGTCACGGGTAGCTGGGTCTTTGACCCAGCCACCGACGGATGGCTTAAGTGCAAAGAATCCGAGTTCCGCAAATGGCAGAGATCCAGAAAAGTGCCCGAAATGTGTTTCCGTCATGCTAATCTTAGATAAAATCACTGATGAATGCCTGAGGATGCATGAGGCTGCATCAGATCATTTCCTGCAATGTTCAACTATGAGATTTTTTATCAGGTGTAAGTATCACCAGATTCAGGGCATTGTCCAAAGCAGGAAGTGATACATTCTCTCATATCTTGGGATATTGGTCACTGACTTTCTGCCTGCGACCCTCCTTACTGGCACGTAATGCTGTGGTATGCATGGGTACAATTGACATTCTATTTCGCAACTGGCATCGTTCTTCCGTTTCCCGTTGGCTGTGACTTCGCTGACTGATCGAGACATCTGACGGTGCACACGCAGGGGAAGGACAGGGGAAGGGGGGAAGAAATGCAACCACCTCTCGGCGAGCTCGGAAACGACACGCCACGCCACGGAATTGTTTGCGCAGCGAGCAGAGGCGCCATCGTAGCTCTCAGGGGAGCAGCTGCGCTCCAGGTCACAAGAACATCAAGTGTCGCCCAGGCGCCGAGGTCGATAGCTGTTTCCGGAGCTGTTTCCGGAGCCGGTGCCGGGATGGGGCGACCACGATCAGCGCCGCGTCGGCTCGAGGCACGCGCCAGACAAACAAAACCTACCGCTACCATGCAGAGTCCGAAAGGAAACTGTTCCCGCGTGAATCCAGCGACGTCAAGTCGGGCACACGGTTGTCAAATGTGTGAGCGTATTACATAATCAAATGGACCTTGCTCTGGAGCAGCACGATGCGTACGACCATGCGAGTGAGAACTGGCCGCTCGATGGGGGACTCGTGGTCACATTGACACTGATGGTGGGCGGCCTGCTGTTTCCGCGCTCGCGAGAGAGTCAGGAAGCTGGTCGGACCACTGATGGGCGGAATAGTAGCCCGGCGACCTGTGATGAATCCGGGTACGGCCGCGGCCTGCGGGAAGCTCCGCAGCTCCTGACAGTGCCGCGCCGGCGGCGGAGGAGGCAGCCCCGCCAGAGTGCTTCCCGGCGTTCGTCGAACGCGGCGGACGGTGAGTGGTCCTGCTGCGAAGCGCCGCTCGGACGGAGGGACAAGCCGGCCGGTCGTCCTGCGCCCGTGGGTCGTACTGCTCTGTAAGACCTGTAAGGACGGCCCCCTGCCAGTTCGGCTTATACCGCGTGATCTCGCTGTTCGGAGATTCCATTAACAGCACCTAATCCTGTCACGTCGGGTGAGCCATCCATGTTACCTTATTTCCGTTTCTAGTCACCCGTTAGTCGGACGCTCAGCTGTCGTCGCTGGACGGGCTGGTCCGGTGCGCGGGCATTTGCGGGCGTCTACCGCATCAAGAAAAGTAAACTTGTCGCTCTCAGATTAACTCACAACTGCATCCAGTTTGAGCAGTCTATCATAATAATAAGCATGTCGGAATAATAGATAGAAGCAGTTTGATAAAGTTATGGAACAAAAGAAATGACACCAAAAAATCACTCAAAAGAAGAAATTTAAAGAAGCAGTAGCTACTGCAAGAAATAGAACGACGAATAAAAGATACTTCAAGTAATACGATCAATACAAAAATGCACAGACCACATACTAACCACGTGTCGACCATGACCTACTTAAAGGGAGCGTTTCACATTTGAAGATATTAAAGCAAACATCAGATAGGAGGAAACAAGCTTACTTGCAAACTATTAGTATACTTTTAAGTGCAAAAGACTGCTCCAGACAAAGCAGCGCTCTGTTTAGTAAATGTGCTCCTCGTTACGTCGTTGTTTGAGTGCGTCATCGTACCTTGCAAGACATTGATTCACAACCAATTGATGACCTGTATATCCGGAAATTTGCTCACCAACGCCAGATATGAACGACTCGACCATCACACTTGTTTGGCCTTGATCACCGCATGACTTATGCGATGTCAGGATTTGAATGACGTTATTATGACTTCATAGATGACTGAGCGACTTTGAAATACTCTATCCGAAATAGTCTGCACATCTTCGCGGTCATGTAGCTCAGAAACTGGAGTGGTTTAGGTCTTAAGAAGAGCAGGGCTGCGTACTGCGCCGAATGATCTTCAAGATGGTTATTTCAGCTCAAAACCCCATAGAAATGTGAAACACTCCCCTTAAGCCCACGCCCACGGGGACAGCTTATGCCCGCACAGGAGCTCGCTCATCACTCGGTGCTTCCCTGAATGGAAAGTGATTGATTGGCTTTTACTCGCACTCACGGTATTGAAAGTGGAGGGTCAGCTCGCCGAACCGCCGTATGGCGCCACGAGCGAGCTGAAGTTCACATTATACACTGCAATCGAGTATACAAACCTTGCACCGAATTCATCTCGAGGTTTTGTTTTCAGCACACCCGCAGTGCAATCAAGTGTTATGCGTAACGTGCCGTCTGGTCCATGGTCGGGCCAGGGGGAGTTGCAGGTGGCATCGACCGACCCAGCTGCCGGTTTGGTGGACGGCAGCTCCCGGGCTCGCTGCCGGTCAGTAGACGGCAGCTCCCGAGCTCGCCGCCGGTCTGATGGACGACAGCTCCCGAGCTTAGCTGTCGGTCGTAGACGGCAGCTCCCGAGCTCGCCGCCAGTCTGATGACGACAGCCCCGCTTAGCTGTCGGTCGTAGACGGCAGCTCCCGAGCTCGCCGCCAGTCCGATGACGGCAGCTCCCGAGCTTAGCTGTCGGTCGGTAGACGGCTCCCGAGCTCGCCAGTCCGATGAACGGCAGCTCCCGAGCTTAGCTGTCGGTCGGTAGACGGCAGCTCCCGGCTCGCCGCCAGCCGCGATGAACGGCAGCTCCCGAGCTTAGCTGTCAGTCGGTAGACGGCACTCCCGCTCGCCGCTCGCGGCTGCGAGCTTAGCTGTCAGGCACTCCCGGCTCGCTGCCGTCAGTAGACGGCAGCTCCCGAACTCGCCGCCGGTCCGATGAACGGCAGCTCCCAAGCTTAGCTGTCAGTCGGTGGACGGCAGCTCCCGACCTCGCCGCCGGTCTGATGGACGGCAGTATCCGAGTTCAGTTGTCGGTCGGTAGACGGCAGTTCCCGGGCTCGCTGCTGGTCGGTAGACGACAGCTCCCAAGCTCGCCACCGGTCGGTAGACCGCAGGGTGACCACACAGCATATGTGCAACGGGGCAGGCTTGCAACAACAGGACCTTGCAACAGCTAGCGACTAACGAACCACTAAAAGACGGCCTGACGGCGTCGGCACTATTGAACTACAGCCTGCAAGGTCGACTGCTGGCAACAACCGTGGCGTGCAGCAGGAGCCGATCGAGTCTTTCGCGGTCGCACCGCCGCTCACGAGCGGCGACCCGCTGACGGCAGCGACCTTGTCCCAAAGAAGGGTGCGGCTCTACAGCAGGGTCGAAAAACGGCGACCGCGTGACTTGCGGTCGCTCGCTGTGACACTGCAAATGCCCCGGTCTCATCACACTCAGTTGTTCGGTGTGACATGCTGACAAAGGTCAGGGTTTGACATAAGAGGGGCAGCTCGAATCAGCTGAATAGCCGCGCCTTCGACGGATGGCCGGGGTCATAAGGCAATGTCATAGTGCACGCGCCGGCGATGGTGCGACGAAAGGCTTGGTGTTAAGGTTTGATATCCGACCTCAAGCTGGCAGGAAACTAGGCAAGCTGAGGTGTTAGGAGTCGTGACTGTCGTTTCTTGCTTGTATTTCCCGAAGTCCCGTCACAGGGTTGATTGTTATGCCCTCGGCTCGCCACCACGTTCAGTACGTTCGGTTCGTGACAACACCACGACGTTGGATACTAATATATGCACGAGGTCAAAACGACAAGTCTCATACGTAATCGTTCTAATTTGAAACAAAAGACATTAAGCAAATTACACGTACAAAGCTGCATGTACTCAGAGTGCAAATGCATGCAACCGCATTAACAAACATAATTGCATACATGTGAGCGTACAGTAACACAGGCCAATAGGCAATGTAGGCAATGGATTCCAAGCTACCGCGCATGACAAAGAAATGCTCGCTCGGTGGCCTCCAGTGAGCACCTGGGCTATAAAAATATCGGCATGGAGGAGTGCGTCCCCCTTAGTGAAACGAAGGAGCGTGGCTTCAAAAAATTGCAAAGCAGGGGGCGAATTCCCGCATATCGGCGCTTTGAATGCTTCCAGCACGTTCGCCTCCACCAAGTTATCAGTTGGGCAGCCCAGAGACTCCCAGTGTCGGTGTTATCGAATTGTCTGCCAAAGACAACGCTGGTGGCAAAAATTTACCACTTTTTGAGTTATCTGCCCTGCACTTGAGAACAGTTGCCCCTGGCAGTTGAGAACATCGGGAGTAAAGTAAAGCCGGAGGTGTCGCAGCGAGACCATAATCCCGTGACAATTCTGGCACGGCTCTGGTGACGTGCTTGTCCCACGAAACGTTGAGTCTGTGTTCAACCGAGAAATTTGGTCTGCCGTGAAGACCTGACAGCCTCGCCATCTGTATTGAAGGGAGTGTTCCACATTTGTATGGGATTTGGGGCTGAAAAAGCCAGGTTTAAGATCATTCAGTGCAGCTCACAGCCTTGCCTTCTTAGGGCCTACACCCCCCCCCCCTCCCTAGTTTCTGGGCAATGTGCCTATTTCGGGAGACTATTCCAGGGTCACCCAGGCATCCATCCATTCTGCTTACGTCACACCATGACGTCTTAGGCATGCTATCACGTGGCGACTGCCATGACGCCCCTCCGCTCCTGTGTAAGCAAATTCAGCGACGATGGCAATATGTTGCAACAGATGATCATCTGCCTTGCGCCAGATTTCTTAAGTCATGCTGGCTGTCGAAATTGGCGCCTGTTTGTTTCCAACAGGGTTGTCAACTGACGTCTGCAAGAGTACCGGCTGATAAAATGGGCGGCGCATATGGACCTTCCCTGAATCTCGCCTGTTAGGGTGCACACTGGCGATATGGGCCTTAGTTTGTCTCTTAGTTTGTAGATAGAACGAAATGCTAGGAGGGCTCGAGCGGGCTTTTCCAAGCATTTTTCCAGCGTGTGTCCAGATGGTTCCATTCAAGGAACAGGCGGAAGGGCTCTCAGAAATAAACAAATGCCAACACTACTCGGCGTGTTTAAGAAGCTTACGTTACAAAAATGATAACAGATGGCAGGACCATCTGTGACGTAATTGGAAACTCGTTCTTTTATAGTGGTGGGTTCAGGTGTGGCACCCTTAGACGTCCTTACCACATTAACTAGTGCAGGGCGGACAGCTGCGATAATTAGAAGATGACAAGTATTGCCGTTATATGCAAGGTTGTCAGAACTAAAGGCAATACAGCGCTTTGTGAATAAATGTACAGCAGCCTGCGAGGCAAGCGGGCAAAGGCACAAGTTATATCCAATTTATGTTCCTTACCAAAATGAGACATAAAAGAAGACGATCTCAACTTTGATGATAAGCAGTTGGAAAGTTTTACCAGTTGCATGGTATGCAAGGTTGATCATAATGGAAAAGGGTTATAATCCACTTGTGTCCTTAGCGCTGACAATATGTCCGGTTCAAGCTATGCCTGCCTACCTAACAGCAGTACGATATGACTGATGCGTGTCCTTGGAACAATCTGGTTTCGGTCAACTACGCACTCTTCAAAATAATTATTTATTGCTTGTTGTTATCTATTCCGAAACATCAGTAGTTACATTTATCAAGCGCTCGGGCGGGGGAATGAAATTGACTTCTCCCGAAGGTTTTTCCAAAATGGCTTCCGAACGGCCCGGCGGAGCGGCGTCAAATGTCGCATAGCTGTAGACATTTGAACAGCGAATCGTTTGGCATTAAACATTTAGGTGCACTTTGTAACGTCACTGATCTATGGCAGGTCAAAGTCAGCCCATCATTTCAGCGGAGTCAACTTCTAGGGAATCGTTCAATCTGATATAACAGCGGAGTGTTAGACGAAGCCAAACATCCCTGAGATACTTTTCTAGGCAACACAAATATTTAATGTGCAAATTACGTTGACCTAAAGTCAGGTACAAAGGTCAGGCCAGGAACAAAACCAACCTGTTTTATTGCTCCAAGGCTTGCTGTGTGGGGTAATTTCTGGTGCTCATTTCCAATTTATTGATAGCAGGAACCGCATTATACATCTTCCATGGGCTTCTCAGGGGTCAGAATAGGTCATTGACCTGAAATGACGCAGGTAAATTTTTTTTAGAAGCATGCTGCCTAGCGTAGTTTTTGTTGCTCATTCAAATGCAAAACTCAGAGCAGTCTTGTATGATTTTGGTCGCCATGACCTTTAAGAGGTCAAAAAAGGTCACTGACCTTAACTGAGCATGTGAAATTTTGCTTAGAACTTGCTTAGAAAGCAGTTACCTAGGTTCATGGGGCACTTTGGAGAACAACCAAGAATTTGCCCTTGTTTGACCTTATTGACCCGAGGGTCACCTATGAACCTCAAAGTTTGACCTAAGTGAGTTCACACACGGGTCAACACGCCCTGTACATTTGGAATCTCTAGCTGTCTTAGTTCCCGAGATCTCAACGGGGTCAAATTGACCCCTCACACCTGAGCGAAGGGTATCTAGCCGGCCACCCGCAAGCGTGTTAACCTTCGAGCGTTTGCAGGTCTCCAACGCAAGCAAACCTTTTTAAATGTAAACAAGTTACTCTGGCGCAAACATTGTGTTATATTATATCAACCCCCATATATATATATATAATATATATATATATATATATATATGATATATATATAATATAATATTAACTTTTGATACTTGGGACTCTGGTGTGAAACACGACAAGACTCGGCGGCACGGTTCAGGCGGACTGGCAGGGACACATTACCGGCTGTAATTTCACTCGCCGAGTCACGGGTGTCGATTTGTGTCCTTCTGAGAAGGCCACTGATCCCTCCAAAGTCCAGTCACCTAAAGGGGAGCTGTCCCCCTCCCCCCTCCCCGCAACCTCCTGGAGCATGCAGAACAGTAAAATCGTATGTACGTGTAGAACAGTACCAGTATGCGCACGCAGACAATTTAAAGTAAGAGCTCAAACTTGCATAGATTCTAAAGGTTTAATAATTGTCTCATGACCGAAAGGAGCAAAGGAAAATGCGAGCTACGATGTCAGTTTCAGTTGAATGCAGCTGACGAAGCTCGTCAAGCTCTTAGAGTTCCGCATTCGAACATGTCTACTGGAGCATCTCCTGTTTTGCTGCATTATGCGTGTTTAAATTGCACAATTCATATGCCTTGTTAACTTTGTCTGGTCTTGAGCTGTGCCTGAGCGGTCAAGCATTAGCGATGTTCCAAATTGTAAAAGCTGTAACAACCGCGTTGCGTGCCACATTCTGTCCCGCTGTGTTACCGGAGAATTAAAACAAGCTAGTCAAATGTTAGCACCAAAGACATGACCAATTTACTAGTCGCTACGTTCGGGAGAGCCCTTGAAATGTACCAAGCTGCACTTCGACGTGACATTTAACAAACAGTCACGAAACGAAAACCTAATAGTCCATTGCCATCCTTATACTTCCTGTATGAGACTCTGCAATGTTCGCCTGCCGGGAACCTTTTTTCCCAGAAAATATGTCCTATGTAGCCAGGAGATCCAACTTGGGCTTACTTGCCCTTTGCAGTTTTGAGCATTCCTGAAAACAGAGAATGACAGCCGATCCCCCATCTTAAATGCAAGTCTAGTTTCAAAGTTTTTTTTCTCGCTGGTTTGGAGGCTCATGTGACACCGGTTTTTAGGGGTTTCTGTGCCAGTGAGTCTATTTGTGCAGTTATATGTAGTGAATGGTTGCCAAAGCCGCAGTGAAATCGAGAGCCAAAGGCCCAAATTGATCATGCATCAATGAAAATACCCTCTGCTGATCAATATATGGCGTTTGTTGTCTTCTCGTACTCGTACATACGAGCGATGTGATGTGTACACATCCACTCGTACACTCGTACGAGTGATGGTGAGAGGGCCATGCCCGCACGGCCCATTTTTCATCCCATGCACAACTGTACAGCCGTAAATTTTCTCCATTTAAAACTTTAGATTGTTCAATTTTCGGACTCTCCTAGGCGTTTCACCCTGCCACCTCCTAGAATTGCGACTTTTGGTTCGGCACACGTCGGACTGCTGCACATGTGACGGCTTGACATTCAAGGTTTCCAGAAATCCTCAACTTTAACATTTGGAACAGCCAAGCTCCCATCAAACATTGAAACGTGCAACATATCACGAGTGAAATATGCAGACATAAACACTGGCGATGACAAAATCCGTGTGGTTAGTAAATGAGCAAAGACTTGCGAGGTAGCAGAGCCCTGTAGCTACATGGGGTGCGGCCAAGTGCAATAAGGTCATCCTCTTCCATACCACACAGTAAATGCTCGCGACTCTTTGTCTAATCGTTTTCACTATAAGCTTGCCCATATTTATCAGTCTACCTTTACTTGTTTGGTTTTTCGTCTTTTGAATTGTTTTCCATTTCACTTTTACTCTGTACCCTACCACACCTTTTCCTTTGACTGTTTCCGATTTGACTTTTGTCCTTGTCGACTTTTATCCTTTTCGCCTATTTGCCTTTCAACTTTTTCCCGATTGTACTCTGCACCCTATCTGCTAATATCTCTTTCGACATTTTATACGCAGACCTTTGGTTTGGCTTTTTAGTCGGCTTTTTGACCCCCGTTGACTTTTATTCCATTCTACTATTTTCGGTCGCCTTTTTCTGTACGAATTTTTCCATTCTCTTTTTTCTCTAGCAACCAGACGGAGTATACACTCGGTGCTCGTACGAGGTTTCCCCAAGTGGACACTTAAGCCCACTTATGGCTAGCGCATGAAACCCCTGATAATGTGGCGTTGTGAGGATGTAAGACGAACCGAGAATGTGGAAAGAACGGTGAATGCCACTTCTTTCAATATTCGACGCCTGGTGAACATGACGCTGCATTGGAAATGCCGGAGGTAAAATGGTTTGCCATTTCCCTTCCTTGAGCCGTGCAAAGATAAATCGTGATCCAGCACCTGGCTCTGGTGACGAGACCCTGGGGAATTCAGCGTTGCAGAATTAAATCAGGCTTTCAGATCGCAAGAGAAAAATCTGCTTCTTGTACGGCAGTGCGCTGGTCTTTTAGCACTTGTCATGCCGATGAAGAACTAGCCCGGGCGAAATAAAACCGGCTTAATCACAATACGGCATGCATCCATTCAAAGGGAATTGACGCACATATCAGGCGCACGCAATCAGTCCGTAAAACCGAACGGCTTTGGCCACCGCAATACCCCAGGCGGTGGGCCCCGGACGGCGTGAGAACGATCGTCCTTGAACTAATGCTTCCGAAGGTCTTTAAGATCATTTCAGGTCGTTCAAAGACGAGACTTGGGCGTAAAATTTCGCCTTTAAAATCTTTAGGTTGTTCGCTGAATACATAAGCAGATACGGCAACACGAAAATAAAGGATTACTTCACTCTCCTTTTACTCACTCTACCTTTACTCTTTTAGTTCCTTCACCAGATTGTAGCCACAGCTCACCAGTACTGTAAATGCTAATCAACCTTGGAATCGCGTAGGTGAAATGTACAGCCGTAATGTTTTATAGACGCACGAATTAACGTTCTAGAGCGTTCAAAGGGGCTCGATGCAAACGCCTCGTCATTTTGGCCTGTCCTTTGACTACTGCCTAACGTAAGCCGCGGGTCGATCCAGCGCTGACTATGGAAACTGCAACGTCGTGCGTCGGGCTTTGTTTCCATAACTTGCGAGCACGCATGTTTAGAGAGGCTTGTTTGCTTGTTAGCACAATCCTTGTTAGCAGGCACGCAGGTTCTTCGGTGCAACACTTTCAACCAGTATTTATTCCACGGCTTCAACTCAAGGGCGGAAAGGTTGTCTACCACTAATCCTTTCTCACATCCCAGCCTCGTAATCAAAAACGGGTCCGCATGGCAAGAAGCTAAAGCTAATGATGTCATCCCTTTTCCATCATCAGCACCGGCTCAATTCACTTCAGATCACGAACTGATGTAAGCAAAACCACTGTCAAACACAGTGGTTCACTAGTAACTCTAATTCCTACGTCAAACATTCATATTTGCCAGGCTCATCTGTGAGTAAATGTACTGTAACTGCATTGCAGAATCGCCGTCATGCATCAGCTGCTGTCACAGACAACCGGTTTGTTCGCAGATGCACTGAAATCTCCTTTCAAAGACGGCCGCATGATCCTCGTGCAGACGACCCCTCTCCGCGAACCAGGACATTTTAGCTCAGAGCGGATATTGCGGCATTGTGTGGCATATTAGCTTATATTTCGTGAACCGATTGCTATCCATGTGAAAATCACATTAATTGTTAGTTCCTGAATGGCAATGTAACAGATTGCTTGCATTAAGCATTATAATTCAACGATTTGGAGTGAACATCTGGCTTATGGCACATTATTTAAACACCATGTGTAATTTGGACACAACGCAATGTGCAAATTGCTTTGCCATGGGCGACCATAGCTACGAACAGGTGTGGATCCAGGAATTCCAACCAGGGGAAGGACCCTCTACAGGAAGCGCCCAAATTAATCAACAGGCGCCAACCGTAAGCTCACAAGTTAAATCACGATTGTCTATTTCATAAAGCCGCTGAAAATACCAGAAAGACCACAAGGCACACGCGCTTTACTCGTGAATCTACTCTAAAGCGATTTATTACCGTGTCACATGCCACCAGCCCCGTATAATGTGAGCGAGTTGCGTGCCCGCATGGCAGGTACTGGAAGACTGTCATGATACTGGGACACGCAGTATTCTTAATGGCTTTATTTGACTAATTGGGTCGACAGCTAGATTGCAAGCGTATTACAGGAAACAGCTATTCATGTTTAGGGTTTTCAGCTTGCACAGAATATACTCGCTGTTTGAAATATCACAACATTTTGCTTTGCTGCCTTCGACCAGTTGCGCACGCTAGTTTCAAGAAACACACATTACGACTATTAATTGTGCAGATGATATTATCGCAATGTGTAACTTAAGCCGCTTTCAGATCAAGGCACCGGCAGTACGGGCTACCGCCCTAATGTGTCATTCTAATCCCCGGGACACGTGATACCGCGGTAGCGTGGCACGATCCCCACCATCCAACTATACCGGTGCGGGATCGGGCGCGACACGCGGGAGCTGTCGCGGCAGGAGCGTGGTTCGCGAAGGCACTGAAGCGCAGTTCACTGACGCAAATTACATATTCCGTCGGCATAGGTGATTTCCTGTCATACTACGCGCTGCAGGCTCACTTATTCTACAAGAGCGCCCTCAAAATACTAATGCCTTATTTGTGCGGCTTTTGTCTTGTGTCTTGAAACTTGAATGTCCTGGAGGAGGCGCGAACGATTTTTCAAGCACCATGCGCGATGTTCAAAACACCAAGGTCACCTGCGACACCTTGAGATGCCACTTTCCTTTCGGACGTCTTCATCGCTCTCATACGTATCACGACATGTTCAGACTTCAGAGCACAAGTCAAACCGAGTCGAACTGAGTAGACAGTCAAGCCTGGCGAATCGTGCTGCGAGTGATAGCCTTGCAATAAAGCTTTGCGACGGTGGACATATGTTCAGTGCTGCCATTCCTGGTATGCCGCTGCGCCGTACGAGATACATGTGTTGTTTCTTTCCACGGTTGTTCATCACACGGGCAGGTTCAGATGGCAAGATTACCGCGTTCCTTCATATGTTCAGTGCTGCCGTTCCTGGTATGCTGCTGCGCCGTGCGATATACATATGTTGTTTCTTTCCACGGTTGTTCATCACACGGCCAGGTTCAGATGGAAAGATTACCGCGTTCCTTCATATGTTCAGTGCTGCCGTTCCTGGTATGCTGCTGCGCCGCGCGAGATACGTGTGTTGTCTCTTTCCACGGTTGTTCATCACACGGGCAGGTTCAGGTGGAAAGATTACCGCGCAGTTCCGACAATACGCTTACGATTTACACTAGCGCGACGCGCAGCACGGTAGGCACCCAATGATCAGAACGCCATGCAGCAGACAGACATCAACATAGCATACCAGCTTACGTTCGGACGGCCAGCCTTATACACGTAGCACGTCCGATGTGCGAACACATATTGTCGTCGCCCCAAAATGACCGCAGCAGAGAAGTTGAAGACTTTCTGCAGTTTCGGGACGTTTCAACGATTTGCGCCGCCACGCTCTTGGACACAATGACGTGGCACTTGGACACGTTGACAATGGGCACAATAGCGCGATACTTGGATACAATGGCATGGCACTTCGACGCCACGCCAGCAATAGTCCTTGGACGCCTCCTAGCCTATTGAGCCATTTTCAGATGTTGGGAGAAACATCGAAGGCCTTTACCGTGAACCGAAACCTTGAAGATATTTCCAGCCTGCAGCGGCACGCTTGGAGCCTTGGGGTCGTTCCTTAGGACTTTGGGCGTCCTGTATGTTTAAGGGCGTGCTAGTCATCAGGACACATGTGCAGGCTTCACGGCCATTATAAAAGCCTTAAACGTCGACCATGCGGATATTTGGATGCCTTTATGTGCGCCTTTTGGAGGGCGTTTTTAATGCTGTTTTCCCCATTAATGTGGCTTGTTTAGTTCATGACATGGCATATCGGATAATTTTACCAATAACTTTGACTATTGATCATTCACCCCTTTGGCTCGGCTCAGGGGCGTGGACAGGATTTTACAATGCGGGGGGGGGGGGGACAGAACTCAGGTATTTTGCACTGAAAACCGAGTTTGACACACTAAAGGCGAGCCAGCTGTTTTGTGTGTCATGAAAGCACATCGCGTTTTATCATTCTTTCTGTACGTACAGCTGAAATTCTTAACTATCACCTTTCAGTCACGTACATTTAAAGTCACTCCACAAATTTGCTATAAAGGTGCTCCTGTACGCCAGGCAGGCAGCCAGGGCCTTGGCAAGCGGGCACAGAGTTGACAAAAGGCCTCTTGATCGTGAAAAGGCCCCCAAAAAGTCTCCGGAAATGACCCATTTCTTGTGAGGTTATGCTTCATTTGAAATGTTAAGCTCTTATCTCCTACAGCTAGAAGAGAAACCAGAAGCTACAGCGAGATCGGCGCTGCCTGAATCTCATAGTCATTCAATTTCAGAACTGCCTTAACTATATTGAATTGCTTTAAATGACTGCATGAAATCTATCGTAGTCGTTCTTCATTTTACAATGGCCCCGCGGGCTCCTTCCAATTCGATAAAACTGAGAGGCCTTCTCATAATTCTTGTCTTGGCCCTACAGACATGCTAATGACCCCGCCGATGTAGATTCTAGACTGAAATTGGCCAAAACAGTTCGTATTAACATGAGATTGATAATAAAAGCAGATTGGCCTGTACAGCGCCACCGCGAAGTGGTGCTGGAACCTGGTGGTAGAGCTGTGGGAGTAAAGATAGAACCTCTATTTTTCGTGTTGCCATAGCTGTTGATCTGTCCAGAGGACAAGTTCAAAGCTGTAAAAAGGATAAGCCCAGCCTAATCTTTGAACGGTATGAGTGAATTATTAAGACACTCGGGAGCATTATTCCACGACGGTCGCTCTAGCTTGCGCGTCAACCGCCGCCTTGTGCTATTTGCAATGGCCAACGCCGTTTGGTTTTACGGAAGAGACAGCCCAGGCCATTGCTCTTCTTGCTTCCATGGTTACCGGCGCGCAGGCTGAAACATTTTCATAAGTCGTTTCACTGGTCGATTCTGCAAAAGAAAAAGACTCTCTGGCAATTATGGAATGCCCTGGTACGTTATTAAACTTATTCTGACCCGCTCGTTTCAACACTAATCGAATCTTTGTCTGTTTCCGGGAACGGAGCACCTTGAGTAGAACATCAGGGGCACATTATTCTTCCCGGTCAAGAACTGAAGGGGTATTCCGCTCCACCGCGAGGTGTTTTCCGGCTGTCATTCTGGCGACACGGAGCCGGATCCCCCGGTCGATTTGGATGCCCTTAGAGGAATGCATCAATCACATTTTTCTCCTCCCTGACACGGGAGGCCCTCTGACCCGCGCGGTTGGCCATGATTAGACGCAGGAACCCCCACTGACGCAACATCCCTGATCGCCGCAGATGGTCCACTAATTGTCACATAGTCTCCAGTTCGGCTCACCGGACCCATGTTGGAGTTTGCTTGAGCATACACCGTTTGATACTGGAGGCCCTGACAGGCACAGGACCCTTCCATTGTATCAGTGTGAACACTCATTATAAGTTATCAGGTTTCCCTTCATCCCCGACCAACGCAAGAGGCCCTCTGTCATTTGAGGCCCCGTCCTTGTCCATTTTAGCAAATGTTTCCCTGGCCGACTCGACACCCTTTGTTGACAAAGAACACCACGCTAGGCGCCGTGGGCCCCTGACCGATATAGGAACCCGCATTGTTGTAGAGGCCCCATCCAGTGCAAATCCCGGCCCGGCCTTGCCCCTGCTTGGCAAATGGACCCCCAGAGCTCAGACCGACGCAGAGCCGACTGTCGGAGTTGGTGATCTTTGGCCGAAACAAAGCAAACAGGCATTGGAGATCACGGCCCTACGGGCGGGGGTCTCTAATGTGACCCACAGCCAGCCGTTCGGACCCTTCAGACATCCAATCGGGTATGTCCTGAGGGCCCCACTTTGGGCCTCAAGAGACCCTTCCGCCCCTTTTCGGGCCCCCTCAAACCCCGCTCCTGGCCGATTCGGGGCCACTTGCTGCCACAGGACCCCTGTTAGGCATTGTGTCTCCTGACCAACACAGGAGCCTCCTATTGAATCAGTTGCCTCGAGCATTGTAAATCGCGGGCATGGCCTCGTTCCTGCCTGAGGAATGGATTCCAAGGGCCTAGACGGACATGGAGTCGATTATTTAGCTCCATGTCAAGGCCCTTCATAAAAGAGATAAAGAACCCTCTTAAGAGGGCCCTCATAGAAGCCCTCTGAATGACTTTTCAGCTTGCGCTTCTGTGGGTAGGGGCAAGACCCGGGCCCAATCGGGCCCTTGGTCTTTCGTCCCGAGGGGCCCTTTGGCACCTCTTCGGACCTCCTCAATCAAAGCCCACTGGGAGTTATTAGCCGACGCATCACCCCCTGGTTGACAATTTGGGTCCCTGACCGACGCAGGGAACCGAACCATTGTTTCATGGACCCAAACCAATGCAATTCGTGGCCTCCAGTCTTATTCTTGCTTGGGAAATGGACCCCCAAGGCTCAGACTGACAGGGAGAGAACTGTTCGGTGTACGTGGTCTCTGGACAACTTAGTCACCCGCATCGTTTCAGGGATTCCTCTAGCGGTGCAAGAGGACCTCCGACTTACGTTGTGCGTAGCAACTTTGCGGGCCTCGATTTTGCATGTGACCTATAGCCAGTCATTCAGGCTCTCATGCCCTCCACCCGGGCCTTTGATCGTCGGTTCCGATGGGCCGCCCGGACACCGCTTTAGGCCTCATCGAACACTTTCCTTAGACGGCTCGGGGTTCTTGCGAGCACAGGACCCTCTGTTAGGCGCTGTGGGTCCCTGACAGATGCAAGGGCCCCGACCAGTGTAAAACGCTGACCCAGCTTTATAGCTGATTGGGAAGTGGACCCTGATGGGCAGTGGAAGAAGTGGTGGTTGGGAAGAAACACTGACCCAGCTTTATAGTTGATTGGGAAGTGGACCTTGATGGGAAGTGGAAGAAGTGGTGGTTGGGAAGAAACACTGACCCAGCTTTATAGCTGATTGGGAAGTGGACCTTGATGGGAAGTGGAAGAAGTGGTGGTTGGGAAGAAACAATGACCCAGCTTTATGGCTGATTGGGAGGTGGACCCTGATGGGAAGTGGAAGAAGTGGTGGTTGGGAAGTTGAAATGGCGGCGTTGATCCCATGAGCTGGACTTCCCTGTCACTCTCGACCGCTCAGGGGCCGACCACACTGGTTGTGGGTTTCCAATTTTCTCGGAGAATCTGCGATGTCCCTGCGGTAAACCGCGATTAACTGCTGCACAGGTTCTAGATTGGTCTTGGAACGGATGAGCGGTCACAAGTAGTCACCTTGAACACCGATATGTCTCCTCTGCGTCAACACTGAGGTGACATGTGAGGAAGCGTCCGACTTGACCTAGTGAGAACTGGTGCGATACGTTCCGGTAGCGAGCGAAATGGTGTCACTGGAACGGCTCGCACCTGCTTTGAAGCGTCGAAATAGCACGCCAACCACACCATTATTTCCGCGACCCAGAACATCCTGCCACGGCTAATGGTTACACCACACAACTTTCACGTGATGCACACTACCTCGCATCGCGTTATATTCATAGACTCGGATTCAGCTGATCTTTCTAACCTCTTCTGCAACCGACACGGACTTCTACATTCTGCGTATTCAAACAAAGCGCAAGAGTTTTGCGAACCGAACAGCGCTGAAATAACACGTAAACGTGCCGTCGACAGCCACCAGCGTGCCAACAGTGATGCCAGGAGCCTGTACTGCAAGTAGTGCCAGGGGTGGAACTTTGTATCTCTTTGAGTGTCCATGCCCCCAACCCACTTTTTAGCTGGGCCCCCAAATGCTGAGCTGCACCCCCCCCCCTCCAACGTTGGGCTGGTCCCCCTTGTATTTGGCTGGGCCATCGCCATACTTTGCCCGGCCTTCACAAAATGGAACCTGTCACCCGATACCGTATCAGTTTTTGAAGTAAAGACAATTCAAGGGTTTGTGAGGACTCACAATTTAGTATTTAAGAAAACACTTACATAACACAATGCCCAATGGCTTACGTAAAACGAAACCTGCAAAAAGCTGCATTGTGCA
Source organism: Pollicipes pollicipes (assembly GCF_011947565.3). Classification (NCBI taxonomy): domain Eukaryota; kingdom Metazoa; phylum Arthropoda; class Thecostraca; order Pollicipedomorpha; family Pollicipedidae; genus Pollicipes; species Pollicipes pollicipes. The sequence continues at coordinate 28,833,397 of NW_023596297.1, read as the reverse complement.
AGTCGCTAACCGCACAGCGAACGCTTGCGCATCATTGGGGGTTTACAACGCTTGAGACCATATGGGAAGGCCCGCTTCTCATCCTGGCAGAAAGGGCGGGCACCGCGGAGATCCAAACACTCCCGTGAATGGCTAAACGCAAAAACGATAAATGTACACATTGTCTAACTCGTAATGCTATTCGAGCGATATGTCAGAACGCCAATATTGAAACGTTGGTGATGGTTGCAGAAAGCGGCAAAAGTATAAAATTTGTAGATTTTTGGCGCGATGCTTTCTTGAAGCAAAACATACAGCAACCTACTGGAATATCAAAAGCCCGTCTTGTGTCGTTACATGAAAATGTCCAAATAATGTGTCGCACGTGATGGGCATCTTAAAGAAGTACGAGAATTTCTTGCATCCCTCAGACCCTGCCAGATGTCCAGACCTTCTGACCTGGTCATCTGACACAGGACCGACGCAGGGACAGTTCACTGGCGCAAAAGGATCCCTTACAGGCACAGGGAGTTCAGTGCCTAATTGTCGCCGAGACACCAGTTCGGCTTATCGACCCCTACCTTCTGGATAAAACGGTGCGAAGGGCCCCTCGTTCTGCTTGGCGACCTCCGACTGGCACAGGTTACTGTCTCATAGTGAATGTAGATCGTTACATTATCATTTTTCATGTCTCCTGTCATTGGCTTGAGGGTTCTGACCAACGTAAGAGGCCTTTTGACATTCGAGGTGCCGCTCCTGGTCCTCTTCAGCAACGTGCCCATGGCCGACTTTGGGCTCATTGCCGACACAGGGCCCGTGCTGTGCACTGTGAGCCCCTGATCAGCACAGGTTGTGGGGCCAGACCAATGCACGCTCTTTTGGATTAGCATTTGCAGGCCCGGCCCTGCCCCGACTTGGGAAAGAGACCCCAGGGCCAAGACCGGCGCGGGACGGAGTGCTCGGTATTGCCTTTTGGCTTATCCCTACATCCCCGGCCTGCCCTTCGGACCCTCCAATCGGTACCTTGGTTGTCGCTCCCTTGGTGCCCAAGGGGCCCCTCGGGACCTCGGGACCTGAAGACCTGAGACAGATCAAATGTTTCTGTCCTTCCGATAGTGACGCCCTTGGTTCCTCGTGAAAATGCAAACATGGAAAAATGCTTGTGCTCCCTTGATTTTGACGCCACTTGAAATTGAAGGGCGTCAAGTTGCTAAAATGTCGTCGCGATGCCTGAAATGAAGGCATTGGATATTTTTTCGACGAGAGGTCCGACTTAATAT